>NC_136060.1:136411459-136648959 GCF_964261635.1 Lissotriton helveticus | reverse complement strand
TCACATATTACATCACTCATGACATGGTCAGTGACATCACTGATGACATCTCAAATGACATAACTGATGATATCATCCAGTGAATGTGTGTTTCTGTAAAGTTTAAATATTTTTCATATATATCTATGCCAAGGTGCATTGACGAATGAGTGGATTTACAAGTGCCTGAATGGATTATTTAGTAGGTGTGTGACTGACTGTATAAGTGAGTGATTGAACTTTGTCTTACTGAATGCATGGGTTAGTGACTAAACTGTGTGAAAGTCTGTATTAGTCGCTCAGTTGGTGTGTAAGCTGTGCATGGGTTGGTGAGTAGCTACACAAGTGTCTATATAGGTTATTGATTTGTTGTCTGAGTATCTGTGTGGGTGCCTGAGTGTCTGTGTGGGTGGGTGGGGGTGTGTGACTGTGCATAGATGTCTGAGTGGGTGATTCACTAGTTGTATGGATTCAAAAGTGCATCTGTAAAGGGCTGTATGGGTGTGTTGGTGAATAAATGAATGTCTCAATGGAATATGTGTAAGTAACTACATATGTTTTAAAGCAGTATATGTCAGTGTTGCAGTATATAAATAAGTATACATGAGAGTAAGCTATTTGAAGAGTGGGTGTATAAATCACTGTCTGCTTGTATCAGTGATTGTATAAGACACTAAGTATGTCTTAGTATCTGCATAAATAAGTGATGTGGTTTGTGTATAAATAACTCAATTGGTGTATATAACTGTATACATGAGTAAATGAGTATGTAATTCATTATTTGCATGACTGACTACGAGTGTGACTAACTCTATGGATGAGTGGTAGAGTGGGACTGTATGTATAGTTGTATCTGTACATATTATAGTACTGTATTGATGAGTAACTGTATGCACAAGTTACTTACCTTCAGTAACAATATATCTGTAAGAAACAGTACTTAGTGTTAGATTCCTTACCTTAGAATATCCCAAGGCGTCAGACTGGATCCGGAAAGTTTTCGTCAGCAGTACCCCTGCGCGTCGCTAGGCGTCGTCTTCGCTGGGATGACGTCGTCTGAGTACTTAGACGCCACCCTCGCGCGCTGACGTCAGTTCTGTACATAGCTTTCCGCGCCAGGAACGTAGAGCCATGATAGAAACAGACACTGGTGCCATAAAACTAGGGCCCTGAAAGGGATGTCCTTAACCCTAGATACCGGTTCGCAGAACGGGGAGGATGGGTGGGGCGGTAAGGAAACTAACACCAACTACTGTTTCTTACAGATATATCGTTACCGAAGGTAAGTAACTTGTGCATCTGAAAGAAACAGGTTAGTGTTAGATTTCCATACCTTAGAATAGATACCCCAGCAATACCAACTCCAGTGGGGGGTCTGCGAACCAATGATCACACAAGAAAGTCCTGGAGACAGCCGAAAAAGCCATCTCTCCGGACTTGGCTGTCCAGGCAGTAGTGCCGAGCAAACGTGTGCAGCGAGGTCCAAGTAGCCGCCTGACAGATGTCCTGCAAGGGGACTACCCAACCCAGGGCAGTAGTAGCCGCCGTGGCCCGAGTGGAATGGGAGCGCAGCCCAACAGGAGGCTCCTTTTTCGCCAAAGAGAAGCAAACCTTGATGCACAAGATGACCCACCGAGAGATGGTCCGCTTGTGCACCGCCCGTCCCTTCTTAGCTCCCACGTAACCAACAAAGAGCTGGTCGTCCACCCAGAACAGGAGTGTGTGGTCCAGATAGAATGAGAGCACATGTTTTAGGTCCAGACGGTGGAGCCTCTCTTCCTCTTTCAAGGGATGCGGAGGCAGAAAGAAGGTGGGCAAGGTGATGGACTGCCCGATGTGAAAGGCTGTAACCACCTTGTCCGATGGACAGAGAGGAAAGGAGGCTTAGAAGATAGAGCATGGAGCTCGCTCACTCACTCTCCTGGCAGAGGTGATGGCAATCAGGAATCCAGTTTTAAGAGTCAGAAGACGAAGAGGACAGTTGTGAAGTGGCTCAAAGGGAGCACACATCAGAAAAGTCAGTACAAGGTTTACGTCCCACTGAGGTATCAAGAAAGGAACTTGAGGGAACATGTGTGTGATGCCTTTCAAGAATCTATTTACAACAGGGGACTTGAAAAGAGAAGGCTGATCAGGAAGCCTTAAGAAGGCTGAAATGGCGGAGAGATAGCCTTTGATAGTGCCCAGAGCAGAGCCCTGCTGGGCAAGAGAAAGAAGGAAGAGGAGAACCTCTGAAAGAGGAGCAGAAAGTGGATCCACAGCCTTTGCTGTGCACCATGCCACAAATGTGTTCCACCTGCAGGCGTATACCGATTTTGTGGAGGGACGCCTCGCAGCCAGAATCACACCACAGACTTCAGGAGGCAAGTCAAATGGCCTCAACTGTCGCCGCTCAATCTCCACGCATGGAGGTAGAGACTGGAGAGGTTCAGGAGGAGGACCGTCCGCTGCTGCTGTGACAGAAGTTCCTCTTGAAGAGGCAGACGAATCGGGGGATCGACTGACATGCTGAGTAGCTCGGGATACCAGTATCTTCGTGCACAGTCTGGAGCCACCAGGATGACTTGGGCCCGGTCTTGCCTGATCTTCTTCAGCACTCTGGGCAGAAGTGGTATAGGCGGAAAGGTGTACAACAGACCGCAGCTCCACTCGCGATGAAAAGCTTGGCCGAGCGAGTGATGCTTTGGAAATTCCAATGTGCAGAACTGAGGACATTGCTCGATCTCTTCGGTGGCGAATAGCTCTAACCAAGGCTCTCCCCACTGCTGAAAGAACCCTTGTGCCACGTCAGAGTTCAGACGCCATTCGTGATCCATCATGCACCGGCAGCTGAGTTCGTCCGCTCTGCATTCAGGGTAACCTGGCAGGTGTTGAACCACCAGGGTGACGATCTAGTGTTCCAGCCATGACCAGAGGCGAAGAGCCTCCTGACAAAGGGTCCACGACCCCACCCGCCTTGTTTGTTGCAGTACCACATGGCAGTGGTGTTGTCCGTGAACACCTGCACTACACTTCCCCGGACAGAGGGAAGGAATGCCTTCAGTGCAAGTCGGATCGACAGTAGCTCCAGAAGGTTGATATGGAGCCGGGACTCCGCCGGAGACCAGAGGCCTCTGATCGCCACCTCTCCTATGTGGCCCCTCCATCCCAGGAGGGACGCTTCCGTCACTACTATGTGCTCCGGTTGGGGTAGGGAGAGGGATCTGCCGCTGACCCAATCACGGTTCGTGAGCCACCACTGCAACTGGCTCGCAGTACCCTCCGAGATCAGGACGTGGTCGGACAGGTTGCCCTGATGCTGGGCCCACTGGAACTTCAGGTCCCACTGCAGAGCCCGCATCCACCACCTGGTGTGATGCACCAGAAGGATGCAGGAGGCCACCAGCCCCAGAAGCCGCAGCGTCAACCTGACCGAGACCCGGGATAAAGGCTGAAAGATGGCAATCAGAGCCTGAATATCCTGAACCCGCTGTTCGGGATGTTAAACCCGAAACTGCGCCAAATCCTGAACCGCTCCGATGAAGAGGAGCTTTTGAGAGGGACACATGTATGACTTCGGAACATTGATGGAGAACCTCAGCAGGTGTAGGAGGTCGGCTGTAGTCTGGAGGTGGCTGACGACTGTCTGGGGCGAGCCCGCCTTCAACAACCAGTTGTCGAGATAGGGGAAGACTGATACCCCTGATCTGCGCAGATGAGCTGCGACCACCGCCATCACTTTCGTTAACACCCGAGGGGCGCTGGTAAGGCTGAAGGGGAACACGGTCAACTGAAAGTGCTTAAGGCCTACCGTGAACCGCAGGTAACGCCGGCGGGCCGGCAGGACGGGGATGTGAAAATATGCGTCCTGCAAGTCCAACGGTACCATCCAGTCTCCAGGGTCTAGGGCAGCTAAGACCTGAGCCAAAGTCAGCATCTTGAACTTCTCCTTCCGGAGGAAACCGTTGACGTTCCGCAGGTCCACGATAGGGCGTAGGCCCCCTTTGCCCTTCTTGGGAAACAGAAAGTAGTGGGAGTAACAACCACACACTACTTCTGGCCCAGGAACGCGATCGATGGCCCCCTTGGCCAAGAGGGCCTTAACTTCCTCTTGCAGAAGTTGCAAGTAATCCCCCGACACGAGTTGGTACTGCGGTGGCATGGTTGGAGGGGTCGCCTCGAAGATGGGAGTAGCCCATTCAGACGATTTGCAGCACCCACCTGTCCGATGTGATGGAGCGCCAGTGGAGGAGGGGATGGCGAACCCTGCCCCCTACTGGTATGAATGGGCCTGAAAGCTCGGTCTAGGAAGGCTTTGAGGCGGATGATGCGGGTTGGATGTGGACTGGCCTCGCCACTGTCCCCTGGCACCGCCACGGCAGATACCACGTCCGCCGCCGCGCTGGATGTTAGTCTGCGGCCTGTGGCTGACAGGAAGTGAAGGCGCACCCCTTCCCTGGCCACGAAAGGAGAGAAAGGGAGAAGTTTGCTGGCGATGGCTCGACAGGCCCAAGGACTTAGCCGTAGCCCTGGAGTCCTTGAAAAGCTCAAGCGCACTCAGAGGCGACGGCCATCAAACGGCATGTCCATGACTGAGTTCTGGACATCAGCCGAAAAGTTGGCGGACCTCAGCCAGGCGTGGCGGCGAAACGCCACCGTCGTGGAAATCGCCCTGCCCAGCGAGTCTGTGGTATCCAGCCCACATCGAATAGAGTACCGTGCTGCATCTCGCCCTTCTGCAAGAGTTGGAGCGAGTTTTGCACCGGGGCTCCTCCGGGCAACCCGGCAGCACGTCCGCCACCCTGTCCCACAGAGAGTGGGTATAACGGCCCAAAAGGCAAGCGGTGTTGACTGACCGCAACCCCAAACTAAGTGAGAAGAACAGCTTCTTACCGAATTGCTCATACCTTTTGGATTCCCAATCAGGTGGAGCCGTCAGGAATGCGGTCTGGGAATTAGAGGCCTGGATGACCAGGCTCTCAGGGGTGGGGTGGGTGGACAGGAAGCTAGGGTCGCCCGGGGCCGGGCGGTGGCGTTTGGCCACGTTCCGATCTACAGGGGGGCCTGTAGCGGGCCTGGACCAAGTGCCCAACAGGACGTCAGTAAGGGCCTCATTAAACGGCAGTAGAGGCTCCGAAGAGCTTGTTTGGGGTTAAGGACATCGGTGAGGAGGTTAGTACACAAGGCTGCGACGGAGAGCTCAAGAGCCAAGGTCTTGGCTGCCCTCGTCAACACCACGCTGTAAGCAGCCCCCTCCTCCGTAGCCACGGTAGGAGAGGAGACAAATCCAGTGTCGGGCGAAGTGTCCAGACCACTGGCCTCCCCTAGCTCAACTGCCCAGTCCTGATACAACTGGCACTCCCGTGCCAGAGGGTCCTCAGACCCCTCCCAATCCTCCTCGCCTCCCATCTCCTCATAGTCCGGTGCAAACTATGGGGCCGGATCATAGAAGAATTGCTCATCTCTCTGCGTCGAATAAAGCGTAGAGCGAAGCCGGATCCGGACCGTGGGAGGGACAGGGGACGTCGTCGCCCTGGGACGGCGTCGAGGACGACACCCTGGGGGTCGGTGCCAGCGGAAGGGTCGTAAGGCCGACCAGCGACGACCCGGATCCGGACCCGGATCCAGTGGGGCCCTGCGGCGTCGGGACCGAAGTCGCTGACGGCGCCGGTAGCCGAAGCACTTGACGGAGCCGGGGCCGAAGCCTCCGGCCCACTTGGGCTTCGAGACGGGGAGCGCCACAGCGGGACCCGAGGGAGTAGAAAGCAACCTCATGGCCATGAGGAAGGCCTCGATATCCTCTGGCATCGCGTTCAGCCCAGGGCCCGGTGGGTATGGGGTTGGCCGCGGCACCTGCAGCACCGGAGGAGCCCCGTTGGCGGTCGACCGAACCCCCGGATGCATCGTGCGAGCGTCGGGAGGAGTCGGAAGAGTGATGACGTCTTTTAGACTTCTTGTGCCTCTTACCTGAGGACTTGGAGCCCGACGAATGGTGTCAACTCGCCGAGCTGTGACGACTGTGGCCCCACGACTGGTCCTTCGACCTACTCCTCGAATGGGACCGTGAACGGCGTGGGGCCGATTGCCGGAGCTCGAGGCGCTTACGGGACCGCTCCCGCCTAGCCTTCGAAGTCCAGGCCCGGCAGTCGGGGCACGACTTGTCGTTGTGGTCAGCCCAAAGGCAATAAAGACACCGACGGTGGGGGTCGGTAACCGACATCAGGCAGTGACAATCGGCACAGCATTTGAACCTGGGCATCCCTATCGGCCCCGAGAGTCTACTGACTCGAAAAGGCATCCAAAAAGGGATCGTAAAAGTTAGTCAAAAAGTGACTAAGTACTGATTTTTCCGGATCTGCGCTTGCTGGTGCGGACAATAGAAGAACTGAAGTCAGCGCGCGAGGGCGGCGTCTAAGTACTCCGATGACATCATCCGGCGCGGAGCCGCAGTCACCGCCCACCGACGCGCAGGGGTACTGTTACGCAAAACTTTCCAGATCCAGTCTGACGCCTGGGGATATTCTAAGGTAAGGAATCTAACACTAACCTGTTTCTTTCAGATACCTTTGGTTTTCTCAGTGCATTTCTAAGGTTAATTTCTAACTCTGCCTACATAGGTAGACATGCAAAAAGAGGAAGAAAGGTACAGAAAGAAGCAGGGGAAATGCAGAAAGAGGCAAGAGAGGTGGAGAAAGAGGCTGAAAGGTGCAGAAAGAAGCAAGAGATGTGCAAAAAGCACCCACAGAGGTGCAGAAAGAGGCAAGCCGTGCAGAAAGAAGCAAGAGGGGTGTAGAAAGAGGCAAGAGGGGTACAGAAAGAAGCAAGACAAGAGAATTGCAGAAAGATGCAAGAGAGTTGCAGAACAGGCGAGATGGGTGCAGAAAAGGGGAACAGAGGTGCACAAAGAGGCAAGAGAGGTACAGAAAAAGGGAAGAAGGGTACATAGAGACAAGAGGGAAGCAGAAAGAAGCAACAGAGATGCAGAAAGAAGCAAGAAAAGTGATAAAAGAGAAGAGAGTTGCAAAAATAGGCAAAAGAAGTGCAGAAAGAGGCAAGAGAAGTGCTGAAAGAAGTTACAGAGGAGCAGAAAGAAGCAAGAGATGTGATAAAACACAAGAGTTGCAGAAAGAAACAAGAAAGGCACAGAAAAAAGGAAGGGAAGTGCAGAAAGCGGCAAGACAGGTACAGAAAGAGGCAGGAGCGGTGCAGAAAGAGGCAAGTAAAGTGCAGGCAGAGGCAAGAGGGGTGCAGAAAGAGGAGAAGTGCAGAAAGAGGGAAGAGATGTGCAGAAACATGGAAGGGGTACAAAAAGAAAGCAAGGGAGGTACAGAAAGAAGCAAGAGGTACAGAAAGAGGCAAGAAGGATGCAGAAAGAGGCAAGAAGGGTGCAGAAAGAGGCCAGAAGGGTGCAGAAAGAGGCAAGACAGGTGCAGAAAAAGGTCAAAGATGTGCAGAAAAGCAAGAGAAGTACAGAAAGAAGCAACAGAGGTGCAGAAGGAGACAACAGAACCGCAGAAAGTTGCAGAAACGGGCATGAAAGGTACAGAAAAATGGAACAGGGGTAGAGAAAGAGGCAAGAAGGGTGCAGAAAGAGGCAAGAGGACTGCAGAAAGAGGCAACAGAAGTGCAGAAAAGCAACAGAGGTGCAGAAAGAGGGAAGAGAAGTACAGAAATAGGGAAGGTGATACAGAAAGAGGCAAGAGGGGTGCTGAAATAGGCAAGGGAAGTGCAGAAAGAGGCAAGAGAAGTACAGAAAGAGGCAAGAGAGGTACAGAAAGAGGCAAGAGAGGTACAGAAAGAGGCAAGAGAGGTACAGAAAGAGGCAAGAGAAGTGCAGAAAGAGGCAAGAGAGGAGCAGGAAGAGCCAAGAGAGGTACAGAAAGAAGCAACAGAGGTGCAGAAGCAGACAAGAGAACTGCAGAAAGAGGCAAGAGAGTTGCAGAAACAGGCAAGAGAGGTTCAGAAAAAGGGGACGGGGTACAGAAAGAGGCAAGAGAGGTGCAGAAAGAGGGAATGGTGCAGAAAGAGGCAAGAGGAGTGCAGAAAGAGGCAAGAGGGGTGCACAAAGAAGCAAGTGAGGTGCAGAAAAAGGCAACAGAGGTGCAGAAAGAGGCAGAAGACGTGTAGAAAGTAGAAGAGATGTGCAGAAAAAGTAAAGAGAAGTGTAGAAAAAGAAAGAAAGGTGCAGTAAGAAGCAAGAGTGGCTTTCACACCATTACTACCATTACTAACACCCACATTTAGCAGTAAGTAACAGGTGACCATTCTAGGTTTACAAAGGACCTTCCACCTTGCCGTAGTACTTGTAGCTACATTTTTGGTAACATTTGAGGCGTTTGAGCTAGAAACAAGGCTTTTTTTGTTCAAATCTGCAGATTAGGCAGCAGATGATGCAATATGTGGCTAATGCGGAAAATGTATAATTGTGCGAAAGTTGGTGCAGCCAAACACTCACATGATTCCAGTGGCCCAGCTCATACCTCTGACTCGGTCCAGAAGTGCTCCTCAGTGATAACTTCTTTTTTTTTTTGTTGATGGCCATGTGTAGCAGCTCGGGATACCAGACTCTTCGTGCCCAATCCGGAGCCACAAGAATGACTTGGGCTCTATCGTGCTTGATCTTCTTCAGCACTCTGGGCAGAAGTGGTGTAGGCAGAAAGGCATATGGAAGACCTCAACTCCACTCGCGTCGAAAAGCGTTGCCTAGCGAATGCCGCCTTGGAAATTCCAATGCACAGAATTACTGACATTGCACGGTCTCTTCGGTGGCGAATAGATCTAACCAAGGCTCTCCCCACTGCTGAAAGATCTTGCACCACCTCCGAGGGAAGATGCCATTCGTGATCCATCATGCACCTGCGGCTGAGCTTGTCCGCCCTGGCGTTCAGTGAACCTGCCAGGTGTTGAACCACCAGGGATATGCCGATATTCAAGTCATGACCGGAGGCGAAAGAGCCTCTTGACATAGGGTCTACGACCCCACCCTACCCTGTTTGTTGCAGTACCACATGGCGGTGGTGTTGTCCATTAACACCTGCACTACTCTTCCTTTGACAGAGGGAAGGATGCCTTCAATGCAAGACGAATCGCCCGAAGCTACAGAAGTTTGATGTTGAGCCCGGACTCTGCCAGAGACCAGAGGCTTCTGATCTCCGCCTCCCACATATGGCCGCCCCTATCCCAGGAGTGACGTATCCGTCACTACTGTGAACTCTGGTTAGGGAAGGGCGAGGGATCTGTCGCTGACCCAATCCTGGTTTGTGAGCCACCATTACAACTGACTTGCAGTCCCCTCAGATCTGGATGACATCGGAAAGATTTCCCTGATGCTGTGCCCACTGGAACTTCAGGTCTCACTGCAGAGCGCACAGATGCCATCTAGCATGATCCACCAGCAGGATGCAGGAGGCGTTGAGGCCCAGCAGCCTCAGGGTCAATCCGTGTAAGAGGCTGAAATATCGGTATCATAGCCCGACTTCGGCACGTTGATAGTGAGCCCCAGCAAATGCAGGAGGTCCGCCGAGGTCTTGAGGTGGGAGACAACAGCTTTGGGCGAGACCGCCTTCAACAGCCAGTCGTCAAGGCAGGGGATGACTGGAACCCCTGATCTGCGCAGATGAGCTGCTACCACCCCCATCACTTTCGTGAACACCTGCCGGGCGCTGGTAAGGCCACAGGGGAGCACGGTAAACTGAAAATGTTCGTGGCCTACCATGAACCATAGGTATCGCCGGTGGGCTGGCAAGACAGGGATGCAAAAATAAGTGTCCGGCAAGTCCAACGCTACCATTCAGTCTCCAGGGTAGAGGGCAGACAAGGCCTGCTCTAAGGTAAACATCTGTAACTTCTCCTTACGGAGGAAGTGGTTAACTTCCCAGACGTCGAAGATAGGACCTTTGTCCTTTTTGGGTACCAGAAAGTAGTGCGAGTAGCAACCACAACCTACTTCTGCGCAGGGACACGTTCGATAGCTCCCTTATCCAAGAGAGCTGTAACTTCCTGGCGGAGAAGGGCCAAATGATCCTCCGAAATAGAATGGAGTGTGGGTGGCATGGAGGGAGGGTAGAACTGAAGGGGAGAGAGTCGCCCCTTCAAACTATTTGGAAACCCCACCTGTCCTAGGTGATGATGTGCTAATGGGGAAGGTGAAGGTAGATCCTGCAGCCCACTGGCAACTGGTGGCACTGAAAGGTTGGACTAGAAGGGGTGGAGGCTGGTGCAGGCGAGGCATTGGTGGAATGGCCCGTCCGCTGGCCCCCAGACCCACGATGCTGGGTCCCACATCTCCAGCCGTAGCAGAGGCTGGGTAGCATGCGCAAGCCTCTGGCTCTGGGCAGAATGTGGTGGGGTACCCCTTCTATAGCCATGAAAGGGGTGAAATGCAGACTGCATAGGGAGAGAGGTGGCAGCGAGGCCCAAGGATCTGGCCGTAGCCTTAGAGTCCCTGAAACGTTTAAGCACGTTGTCCGCCTTGTCACCAGACGACTGCCATCAAAAGTCTTGTCCAAAAGAGTCAATTGGACATCCCTAGAGAAGCGAGTGGACCTCAGCCAAGTATAGCACCTCAGGGCTACTGACGTTGAATTAATTCTACCCAGCGAGTTGGCAGTATCCACCCCACATCGGATGGTGAACTTCGCTGAGTCTCGACCCTCTGCAACAGCACGGGTGAGCATGGTCCGAGCCTCCTTGTGGGCACTGCGGCACAACTTGTGCAACTGTGTCCCACACAGTGTTTGTAAGAGCCCAAGAGACATGCAGTGCTTACCTAATGCTGTCCTAAGCTGGCGGAAGAAAACATCTTCTTCCCGAGATGTTCCAGCTTCTTAGATTCCCTATCTGAGGGAGGTGTAGGAAATGTGCCTTTAGAGGTTCAGGCATGGACCGACCAAGCTCTTGTGGTAGGGTGTTGGGAGAGGAAAAGTGGGTTGCCCGGACGGTGGCGTAGGGCAATCATCCTGTCCACAGGATCCCCTGTGCTGGGCTTGGACCAAGTTACCAGAAGAATTTCAGTGAGGGCCTCATTAAAAGGCAGCAGGGGCTCCAAAGAGGATTCTGCCGGCTGAAGCACCTCAGTCAGGAAGTAAGTCCTGACTGCCACCGTAGGAAGCTCGAGGCCTAGGGCCTCAGCCATCCAACACCATACCACAGCGTAGGAGGCTCCCTCCTATGTAACCCCTGTAGGGAGAGAAAGCATATTAAGGTCTGGGGAGGTATCCAGACCACTGGCATCACCCAACTCCTCTCTTCAGTCCGGCTCTTTAAGTTGTCCCGCAAGTCCTCCTCACTCTCCATTGGCTGCCATTCAGGGCGGTAGGGAACGCCAGGGAGGAACAGTGGGCCAAAAGTACCTTTCGGCGACAGTACCGACGTCGGTCTGGTGCCATGTCCAAGTCGGGGGTGAGGCCGGAGTCGACGCCCGCTGGGGAAGCAGCCTGTGTCGGGAGCGTCGCCACTGGAATCAGAACTGTAGAAGATACCGTGAGGACGGCCGGCACCGACCCAGATCCAGTCCTGGATCCATCGGGGTGTTGCAGCGACGAGACCATAGCCACCGGCATCGAAGACATAGAGCCCCCAGCCGAGTCCGCAGGGCCAAACAGAGCAGAGTCGGGCTGCATAAAGATGGAGTGGAAGGCTTCGTAAAATGCACAAACATGGGCAAGAGATGCTCCGGCTCCTGTAAAGGGAGGTTAGCGCGGAGTTGCCCTAGAGGACTCCGAGGACTTAACCGGGGAGCGGCAACGCTCTGGGTCCCACATCGCGTTAGCCGACGGACAGGGAGAAGGCGAAGAACGACAATGCTTCTTTGCCTTCTTCTTGTGCTTTGATTAACCCGATGAGTGCGAAGACTTCCATGATGAATGGTGATGGCTTCGCGACCGGGCCCTCGAACGGCGCGGAGTGGACTGCCGGGCCTCCAAAAGCTTTTGGGACCATTCCCTCAACTTGTGACAGGAGTCACAGGGCTTGAAACCGGGCCGATGACTGGACATCCCTCGTGCACCAGGAGTCGCAAGACTCAAAAAATTTAAACAATAGTCAAAAAAGAGTTAGTCAAAAAGTGACTAGTGGCACGCTCTCTCCGGATCTGCTCTGGCTGGTGTGGAAAAGGAAGAACGGACGTCAGTGAACAGGGGCAGCGTCTAAGTAGACACTGTGACGTCATCCCAGCGACCACGACGACAAATGCAGAGTCAACAAACACCACCTACTGACGCGCAGGGGTACTGCTATGAAAAGAATTTTCAATCCAGTCTGACTGGGGGTAATTCTAAGCTAAGGAATCTAGACCTACGGTCTCTTTCAGATAGGATTCACAAGCCATCGAGCCCAGCAGGAGTGGAAGCTGCAGAACAGGGATAGGAAATTGAATAAGAAACATCAGAATCATATTCTGAATATCGGCAATCCACTAAAGAGTAGGAAAAGTTCACAGGCAGGTCAGGGCCAACACCACACCTATGAAGCTCTGAGTGGAGAAAGAGGTGGGATCTGTAAAAGCCTACAGATACACCCAGGTCATATAGAAGCATCACTGTGCAGTGAAGATGGTTGTTAACCTTCACAGGGGCACTTGCCTTTACCAGCTAATCATTCAAGTAATGACTTCTGAGGGAAGCCACTAGTACAATCAGCACTTTAGTGAAAAGTCAGAAAATGAAATAGCAATAACAATTGGTACTGCTAGAACACCACAGTAAATAGGAGGAAATGCAAATGAGCCAGAAAGATTATCAGATATAAATAGGCATCATCGAGATCCTGGGACACCATTTGCATTTACGACTAAGAACACCTAGCTCAAGGACAGTATTTTAAACTTTTTGTATTACTAATTGATAAGGTTTAGTAATCTTGGGTATAGATTCAGTCTCAGATCGCCATGCTTCTTGGCAACCAAGAAATACATGGACTATAATCCTATGCCTCACCTCTCCATGAGCAACAATTATATGGCTTTGTTCAGCTGGAACACAATGATCACTCACACCAATCTTCCTGGTGCTGCTGAAGTGGAAAGACCATGCCTAATACTGGAAACTTGAGGTGGATGGAGAAACAGTCAAAGATGTTTTGAGTTAACAGATTCAGCAGATAAAGTGGAAAACTGGAGCTGGTGAAGTTGGCTTCCCTTAAGTCTACCGCACCTGCAAAAGGAACAGTGGAAATGCAGTGAGGTATGAATCAGTAGGGAAGATTGCACTGGCCATGAGACAAATCCCTCAAGAAGCCCCAAAAACGACAGTAATGTTGATAGAATTTTTTTTGCCAGGGAGGTAAGACCCAGCTGAGTGGCAGTGTGGCTGTTCTTTAAAAGTTGAAGGAAGGAGTCTGTCTTCATGCTGAAAAGCTTCTTGCCATCGAGCGGCATCGCCAGTAAGGGTGCGCCTGATCATCTTCTGGGATGTCTATGGAATTTCACCCATGCGTTGCTAAGTAGACTGACTGCTGAGACAATGGATTAAGCTATTGTGTCAATATAATCCACCCTTCATTTTTAGAATCTGTTCGGATGCATCCAGTCACTCACCATTATTAGAGAAGGACTTCTTCATATCGTCAGGAAAAACAAGTTACTTACTTTTAGCAAAACCTTCTCTGGTAAATAACTTTGTCTTCTTCTGAAAACGCTTCACCCCTGATTCCTCTCCTTAGAATAGATACCTCAGCAATACTACCCTGTAGATGGGCTTGCAAACAGGCTTAGACCAAAAGGTCTTGAAGGACCGAGCAGGCGAAATGCCTGTGTCAATGAACCTGGCTATCCAAAGCCGTAGTGCTTCGTAAATGTGAGGAGGGACAACCATGTGGCAGCAGGGCTGATGGCTAGGACAGGTACCACATGCACTAACTCAGTAGAGTTAGCCATGGGCCTGGTGGAGTGAGCCTGCAAGCCCTCACGGGGTTACTTCTTCGACAGTGTGTAGAAAATATTTATGCAAAATAGTATCCATTGGGAGATGGTCTATTTTAGAACAGCCTTGCCTGCCCTTCTTCACTCCAGAGACACAATGAAGAGTTGATCATACACCCGATAGTATTTAATGCAATCAATATAGGAGGAGAGAGGTCTCTTATGGTTCAAACTATTGAGTCTCTCTTCCTCCTTGGAAGGATGAGATGAAGAACAGAAAGCAGCAGAGGGATGCTCTGGCCAACATAAAAGGGGATAACCACCTTTGGAAGGAAAAGAGGCACGTGTCCGAACGAACAGCTTTTCAGGGAAGAAATTGGTATATGGAGAGTGGACCAACAGAGGGTAAAGCTCACAGACCCTCCTGGGCGATGTAATGGCCACCAGGAAAACTGTTGTGATGTTTAAGAGCATGAGCGAGCAGCTATGCAGGTGTTCAAAGCCATCACAAAGGGAGTAGGTGGGAATAAATGTAAATCTTTCAAAAAACGAATTCCAACTGGTGACTTTAACAGGGAGGGTTGATCGTTCACCTCAGAAGAGGCAAAATAGCTGAACAGTAACCCTTAACAGTGCCCAGGGCAAGACCGTACAAAGTTAAAGATAGAAGAAACAGCAAACCCCCCCCCGACAGAGGTGCAGAGAGGGGGCCATGTGACATGAGGAACACCAGGCCACAAATGTGTCTCAATGGCAGGTGTAGAAAGTTTTAGTAGATGGAAGCCTGGCTGTCAAGATGACATCACAGACTTCGGGAGGGAGATTAAAGAACCTCAAATGTTGCCGTTCAATCTCCAGGCATAAAGTAGAATAGTGCGCCGAGTTTGGGTGCAAGACCCTGCTACTTTGCTGCAACAGGAGATCCTCCCGAAGGGGCAGCCTGACCGAAGGGCAGATGCTCATGCTCCAGGGTTCAGGATGACACTCTCTGTGCTCAATCCGGAGCAAGTAGAATGACTTGGACCTGGTCTGTTCTGATCTTCTTGAGAAATCTGAGCAGGAGTGGTGTTAGTGGAAAGGCGTTGCATTAGTTTAGAGACCCACTCAAGGCTAAACGATTCTATGAGAAAGAGCCACTCAGGAAACTCGAGCGCACAAAAGTGTTGATATTGCTAGTTTTCTGCAGTGGGGAACGGATCGACCCAAGGCTCTCCTCAGTCTCAGAAGAAGCCTTGCACTAACTCCTGATGTAGATGTCATGTGTGATTCATGAGGCTTCGGAAACTCTGCATGTCCGCCCTGGCATTCAGGGAGCCTGCCAGGTGCTGCACAACCAGAAAATTGTCCTAACTCTCTAGCCAAGTCCAGAAGCGCAGAGACTCCTGGCATAGGGTCCCACAACCCAATCACGCCCTGTTTGTTGCAATACGGCATGGCTGATGGTGTTGCCCATTAACACTTGCACCAACCTTCCCTTGCTGGACGGAAGGAAGGCTTTCAGTTTCAGTGCTAAGCAAATAGCCCTTAAACCCAACAATTTTAAGCTGAGACTCCGTGGGAGAACAGAGGTCTACGATCTCCACATCTGAGACTCTGTGGGAGAACAGAGGTCTACGATCTCCACATCTCCCAGACGGCAGCACCAACCCAGGAGTGATGCATCTGTCACCACTGTGAGCTTCGGGTGTGGAAGTATTAGGGGTCTGCCACTGAGCGAATCGCACTTCTTCAGCCATCACTGTAGACCTTCTGCAGTTCCTTTAATATCTGAACCAGGTAAGAAAGATTTCCCTGATGCTGCGCCCACTGGGACTTTAGATTCCACTGCAAAGCCCACATGTGCTAATGAGCGTGCTTAATCAGCAGGATGCATGAGGCCATGAGATCCAGTAGCATCCGAGTCAGTCTCACCGAAATCCAGGACTGAAGCTGAACCACAGCCTGAATATCCCAGACTCATTGCTCCGGAGAACGGGGAGGATGGGTGGGGCGGTAAGGAATCTATAACTAAACTATGTTTCTTACAAATAAATTGTTACTGAGGTAAGTAATTTGTTCACCTGAAAGAAACAGTTAGTTATAGGTTCCTTACCTTAGAATAGATATCCCAGCAGTACCAAGGGTGGGTCTCCGAACCAAGATCACACCAAAAAGTCCTGGAGAACAGAATGGCCAACAAAGTCTCTCCAAACTTGGCTGTCCAGGTAGTAGTGTTTTGTAAACGTGTGCAGCGATGCCCATGTAGCTGCCTGACAGTTGTCGTTCAGAGGGACTCCTTGTCCCAAAGCAGTACTAGAAGCCGCCGGTGGAATTGGGGTTTAGCCCCATCAGAGGCTCCTTTTTAGCCAGAGAATAACAGGCTTTAATACACAAAACGACCCATCTAGAGATGGTCCGCTTGTGTACGGCCGACCTTTCTTGGAGCTCACTCACTCTTCTGGCAGATGTGATGGCTACCAGGAATGCAGTCTTGAGTTAAGAGTCATAGAGGACAATTGTGAAGCGGCTCAAAGGGAGTGCACATCAAACAAGTCAAAAACAAATTCAAGTCCAACCAAGGCATCACAAAGGGAATAGGAGGAAAGAAATGAGTGATGCCTTTTAAGAAACAATTTACAACCGGGGACATGAAGAGAGAAGGCTGATCAGGAAGCCTTAGAAAACCAGAAATGACCGAAAGATAGCCCTTGATAATGTCCAGAGCAGAGCCCTGCTGGGCCAAAGAAAGAAGGAACAAGAGAACCCCTGAATGAGGGTCAGAAAGGGGATCCACAGCCTTAGCAGCATACCATGCCAAATTTGTTCCAACGCCAGGCGTTTACAGTGTTAGTGAAGGGACGCCTGGCTGCCAAGATTACATGATAGACTTCGGGAGGCAAGTCAAATTACGTCAACTGCCGCCGCTCAATCTCCACGCAAGGAGGTGTAGGCTGGACAGGTTCAGGTAGAGGACTGTCCACTGCTGCTGCGACAGAAGATCTTCCCGAATAGGCAGTCTGATTGGAGGATCGAAAGCCCCGTTGAGCAGCTCTTGATGCTCAACAAGAAAAGATATGCTGTTCCCCCTAATCGGACAACGTGATGAAGGGTAAAAAAGGAGGAATGCCTCCTTGTCGGAACTAGAGTCCTCACACACCCAGCAAGCTAGGTGTCATGCTTCAACATATGGACTTGCTCCACATCGGGTCGGCGCTGCAATACCCAACGGGCACCCATAAAGGGGCACTTCAGTGGAGATCTTATGTTCCTGCCGTTAGGTGCGTGTGTGTGAGGGTCCTAAAGAACGGTTTAGAAGTGGTGCAGGTGAGTGAAGTTTTAAAAAGGTTGGATAGTCCACATAAACTCTGTATTCAACTGGTAATCCACCTTCTTAAAAACAAACAGAGTGGCAAGCTCTCTGGCTTAATGGTCTGCATATGCCACCTGGCATGATCGACCAGCAGGATGCAGGAGGCCAAGAGGCCTCAGGATCATCCTGACCGAAACCCCGGATAGAGGCTGAAAGATCGGAATCATAGTCTGAATATCCCAGACTCGCTGTTCGGGAGGATAAACCCGAAACTGAGTTGTGTCCAGAACCGCTCCGATGAAAAGGAGCTTCTGGGAGGGAATCAGGTGCGACTTTGGCACGTTGATGGAGAACCCTAGCAAATGCAGGAGGTCGGCCGTAGTCTGGAGGGGGGAGACGACTTGGGACGAGCCCGCCTTCAACAACCAGATGTCAAGATGGGGAAAGACTGGAACCCCTGATCCGGGCAGATAAGCTATGACCACCGCCATTACTTTTGTGAACACACGAGGGGCACTGGTAAGGCCAAAGGGGAGCAAGGGAAACAAAGTGGTTGTGGCCTACGGTGAACCGCAGGTAACACCGGTGGGCCGGCAGGACGGGGATGTTTAAATAAGCGTCGTGCAAGTCCAATGCTATCAACCAGTCTATAGGGTCAAGGGCAGACAAGACCTGAGCGAGCATCAACATTTTTAACAACTTCTTCTGGCGGAAGCGGTTGACGTTCCTGAGATCTAAGATAGGACGCAGGTCTTTGTCCTTCTTGGGCACCAGAAAGTAGTGGGAATAGCAACCACGACCTACTTCTGGGACAGGAACACATTTGATGGCCCCCTTGGCTAAGTGGGCCGAAACTTCCTGTTGGAGAAGGGCCAGGTGATCCTCTTATATGTGTTGGTACTGAGGTAGCATGGAGGGATGGGTAGGTTTGAAGGAGAGGGAGTAGCCCCGTTGGACTATCTGTAGAACCCACCTGTCCGACGTGATGGTAAGCCAATGGGGGAGATGATGGCGGATCCTGCCACCCACTGGTATTTGGTGGTCCTGGAAGGTGGGACTAGGAGGGTTTGGAGGCCGATGCAGAGGGGGCGGAGGTGGACGAGCCAGCTCGCTGGCCTCCAGAACCACGCCAGTGGTTCCCACGTCCCCGACCGCGCTGGGGCTGAACAGCCTGCGCCGGCCTGTGTCTCTAGGCCTGACGTAGTGGAGCACCCTTTCCGTAGCCACTAAAGGGGAAAAAGGCAGACTGCGCAGGGCAGGTGGTGGAGAGGCCCAAGTACGTGGCCGTAGCTCGAGAGTCATTAAAGCACTCCAGCACGTTGTCACCAAAAAGGAGACTGCCATCAATGGGTATGTCCATAAGAGTGGATTGGACATCCCCGGAAAACCCAGTCGTACTCAACCAGGCATAACGCCGAAGGGCTACTGACGTGGCAATCGTTCTGCCCAGTGCATCGGTGGCAGTATCCAGCCCACAGCAGATAGTAAACTTTGCTGCATTTCTCCCCCCGGCAACAGCACATGAGAGCACAGCCAGTGCCTCCTCTGGGCAATGAGGCAGCAGTTGCGCCACCGTATCCCACACAGAGTGGGAAAAACGGCCCAACAGACATGCAGTGTTTACCGACCACAGTTCCAAGCTGGAGGAAAAGATCTTCCCAAGTTGATCCAGCTTCTTGGATTCCCTATCAGGTGGAGCTGTAGGGAAGGCGCCCTTGGACGTAGAGGCTTGGACCACCAAGCTCTCAGGGGTAGGGTGTTGGAAGAGGAAAGTGGGTTTGCCCAGGGCCGGGCGATGGTGTCGGGCAACCACCCTATCCACAGTCGCCCCTGTGTTGGGCCTGGACCAGTTGCCCAAAAGGATGTCCGTAAGGGCTACATTGAACGGCAGCAGGGTCTCCGAAGAGCTCGCTGCCGGCTGAAGCACCCGTCAGGAGGTTAGTCCGGACGGCCACTGTAGGAAGCTCGAGGTGGAGAGCCTTGGCCGCCCTACGCAACACTACTACGTATGACGCTCCCTTTTCCTTAGCCACGGTGGGAGGAGGAGACATGCCTAGGTCTGGGGAGGTATCCAGACCACTGGCATCCCCCAGTTCTTCTCCATACTCTAGCGGGGCAGTTAAAGGGTCCTCAGAACGCTCCCACTCTTCCTCTCCCTCCTGTCGCTGCCAAACTGGCTGAAAATGGCCAGGGGGGAATGCAGGCACAACAGTACCCAACGGCATCGGATTTATGCGGTTGATGCCGGTCCGGCTCCATATCCACATTGGGGTGGAAACCGAGGACGACATCGGCTGGAGGTCCAGTGCCGGCTGCGAACGTGGTGCAGGTGGAAAAGGCGCAGGTGGAGGTGTTATGAGGTCGACTAGCGCCGATCCAGATCCAGGGCTGGATCCAATTGGGCCCTTAGGAGTCAAGGCCAGAGCAGCCGGCGTTGACGGCCTAGGGCCCCCAGCTGAGTCCGCTGGGCCCAAAGGTGCACTGGCAGAGTTAGGCTGCCCAAAGATGGCATGCATTGCTTCGTAAAATTGACGAAGCTGGGCAGGGGTCGCTCCCGGTCACGCCGGAGTCGACCCTGAAGGCTCCGCATGCAGAGCCGCAGGAGTGGCACTACCCGCACCCTTTGTCGCGTCGGCCGACAGACGAGGGGAAGTCGAACAGCGACAAAGCTTCTCCTACTTCTTTTGTGCTTCGACTTACCGGACCCCGAGTGCAAAGACTTTGACAAGGAGTAATGATGGCTCAGCGATCGGTCATGTGACCTCCCAAGTGACTGGAACATCGAACGTCGAGGAGCCGACTGCCGGGCCTCGAGGAGCTTTCCGGACCACTCCCGCAAAGACTTTGGGGCCATGGTCTGGCATTCGGAGCACGACTTGGGGTCGTGGTCGCACTCCAGGCAGTATAGGCACATATGGTGAGGATCAGTTACAGACATCAGTCGGTTATAGAAACCACAGGCTTTGAAGCCGGGCATCCCTCGTGCACCAGGAGTCGATGTAAGACTTAAAAAGAAGTTGACAAAAAGTAAGTAAAAAAAATACTGGGGGCACCGCTCTCTCCGCATCTGCGCTTGCTGGCGCGGAAAAAGAAAGAACTGATGTCAGACCGCGAGGGTGCCGCCTGAGTAACTGCCGCAACATAACCCCCCCCGGCAACCAAGACACAGAGTCGACCCACGCCACCTACCGAAGTGCAGGGATACTGCCGACGAAAAACTTTCCAGCTCCAGTCTGATGCCTGGGGGATATTCTAAGGTAAGGAATCTCTAACTGTTTCTTTCAGATATCACTGGGCAGGCTGCTGGAGCGGGTATTGCTGCTGCTGTGGGCTTCCTAAGTTTCCCCTTCCACGTTTGCAGTAGGAGTAAAAGGAATGCTGCTGCGGCTGGGCAGATAAGGAAAGCCCAAAGGATCTGGCAGTGGCCCTGCTCTTACTAAAGCTCTGAAGCACCATATCTGCCTTGCTCCCAAAAAGGCAGGAACCATCAAAGGGCATATCGATCAGAGACAACTGGGAATCGCCTGAGAACCCAGTGGACTGGAATCGGGTGTGGTGACGCGGCTACACAGTAGAAGCCATGGTTCTACCCAGGGAGTATGTGGTGTCCAGCCCACGCAGGATGGTGAACTTTGCCACATCCCGGCATCCACCAAAGCTTGGTTGAGAAAGGCATAGCCTTCATCTGGAAATGGTCCATAAAAAAAGCCAAGGCTCAGAAGCAGCTCTCGGAAGGTTTGGGGGCTTATTCCACCAGGGTCAATGCTGCTACCACTGCATTAGCACCCAGAGTGACTGTTCTGTATATTTTCTATGTTGCTACATGGGCGTCAGTTCATATGTTCACCAAGCAGAACTATCAAGGATAGCCGGAAATGCAGAGATGGGCATTCTGAGGACAAAATTCTCCAGAAATCTTTGTCTGAGTCAGCTCACAGAAGCACCGCCTGGGAAGTATTCAAAAGGTGAGGAATCATGCAGATAGAAGCACCTATCGGAAGAAAAAGTTACTGACCTTCAGTAATGCCCTTTGTGGTAGATACTCTAACTGCAGATTCCACACCAACCCTTCCGTCTTCCCCACACTGCTCCAAAACAATCTGTTATGTGGCTCAGCAGTCTGGGAACATGGACAGCATAGAAGGCAACTGGTATCAGCACATACTGATGGTGTTTATACGAGGCTCTGCATGTCATTTCCGGAGCCTCACAGCTCTACTTGCTGGTCTGTAGGGATAATGCTTTAGACTTTAAGTATCCAGTCTAAAGCCCGGGAAATATTCAGAAGGTGAGGAATATGCGGTTAGACATATCTATCAGAAGAGTCCTTTTCAAGGGGTAGCGAAACAACCTGCCTAACGGGTATTGAATAAGCATGTCGGAATTTGGGACCACCCTGTAATTGACTACAAATGCAGGAATGAAGACCTGTAAGGGACAGCAAACCGCAGTCCCTGTATCGGCATTTCCAAAAAGCATTTTCTTAAAAAAAAGTTTCACACTTGGAAGACATGTGGGGCTGCCAGCAGAAGGGATACAGCATTCTCCTAGACCACTGACATCAGGGCGCTAGACTGCACCAGATATATTTGTTCAGTGTCATCACATCTGTAGAGAACAAAGCCACTGTGTACGTCATATTGGTAGTACTGATTGTATTAAGTGGTATGTCAATCGGGGTGTTTTCCATCTCCAGGATATTCATAAGGTGAGGAATGTATGCAAAGTATAAATCAGAACATGAAAACAAGATCATGTCAGAACAAATATATACAAACTTCTGCAAAATTTCACATCAAAGCATACATTCTACAAACTTATATTACCTGCTAATTGAGAGGGGTCCACCAAAGTGTTTTTGGACACAGTAATAAGTTTACTGAGGAGGTGAACTGTCATTTCCTGTGTTGAAATTGAAGTAAATCCCTTTAGGAAGAGATGCTGAAGACCTGGAAAATTACTCCATTTCAGTTTACTTTGAACTTTTTCAATCTTCTCGCGACTGTCGGGTTTATCCAGAGGCAAATGAGTAAGCAGTTTGTTAAGCAGTCTGAGAGCCAAGAGGTATTCATATTCAAAGTCTGATTCTAGCAAGGATGCTGCAATCCAGAAAATGGTGGCCATTAGATTATTAGGATCAGTAGTGGGTTGCATATCAACTGTTCCTCCAAGAGAAGAAAGGCTTCTAGTCCTTGCTAAACTACCCCCATGGTTTATCCTGCCATCCATTATATCCAGTGTGTTACTCCGCCGCCGGTCACCTTTCCGGTCACCCATTAAACTGAGCCTCAAAGAGTTACTTCTTACATTGCTGTAGTTTCCCAAATAACTTCCACTACTTGTAGGGCTTGTGCTTAGGTTCAACTGTCCAGTGCTTTTTCGGTTAGCTGCATTTTTGTGTCCCATTACAGGATCATGGTATGCCGTGCTGAATGAAGAAAAAGGAAAATGTTACTTAAAAAATAATTCATTACTTCGGTGTTCAATTTACAAAAGTCTACCAATTGTTGCAATACCCCAAGTAGCAGAGAAATCTCAGGAAGCTTCAATTTTGAAGAATTTAAAAACTCTAAAGAACTGTGTTGGATAGCAAACCTAAACGTTCTTATGGTAACAGCTACACCACTTGGGAAGCGAACACCAAGAACATTTTGATTAAAGTAACTCAAGTTATAGAAAGTGACACACTGTACATATAACTAATGTTACTATCTTCTACAAGGGATATTCAAAATTATGAACATTTAATCAACAAGATGCCGTTTTCTGTGGAAATGGCAGCACAGATAAAGTCACATGAAACAAACATTTCATTCTAAATAGAGTTACTTTGAGCTCAAAGTACCTATATATATTTAGGGCTTGCTATATCCTTTCTAACCAGGAACAGGTTATGCATTTTGGTTCATGGTGTATTCAACTGCTTTTATGAAGAAGATCAAATATACACCCTTAAGAATTTGATTCATTGGAAAAAAAATGTATTCAGCTGGAAATACATTTAACTCATTAACACCCCTTAGTAGAGTATATTGTAATACAAACACCCGAAGCAGACCTGGCAAACTGGTGGTTAACTGGTGGTTAACTGGTGGGCTTGAGCAGGGTTTAGCCCAGGTTCGCAAATGTGCACTGTTTAGAGCCTCACCGAATGGAAGAGGCTTAGAACTTGTTTGGTCAGGCTAAGTAGGAAGCTGAAGGTCAAGAACCTTCGCCTCCATTGCCACAACCATGACAAAGGAGGTGCAGTCTTCGGTGGCAGGGCCCAGAAACTAGTCCATTATTTGGGGAGATATCCAAACCACTATCCTCCTGGAGGTCTTGAAAACAATTTTCCTCTTGATATGGCTGGTCAATCTCACCCTCAACATCAATTATCAGAGTCTGTGCCAATTAATTCATGAGCCCTTCTGGAAGGTAGAGGCAATGTGCCAGAATCAGAAGGGTCGCTAAGTGGTTGCGGCTTAGTGGTTGTGGCTTAGATAAATAAGTGCAAGGCTTCAATTGAGGGGTTGCAGCCTCAGCATTGAACTACACCATTCTATAAATGGCAGTCATCGGAGTCAATTGCACAATGGATCACATTCTGGTCTTGGTTGTGGCACCAGGGAGGGAACCGGCACTGTAGTTGGACCAGAGCTCCTAGTGAATCCAGAGGGCCCAGCTGGTGCCTAAGGCGCACCCACAAGCTGTAATCCAGTTGGGAGGCCTTTCGGCACAATGGGAACTACAGGCCTGCCAAAGGGAGCTGGCAACGTGTCACACAGCTGTAGCATGGCTTCGGAAAAGGTATCCTTTGCTGCTGTAGTTCAGATGGTCCTGGAAATTCCAGTTGCTGTGGAACAAGAGTCAGAATCAACTCTAAAGTAGAGCGACTTCGGCAGAGCAACCTGGAGGTATGATGATGCCCTCGAGCCTTCTTGGAATATCGAGAGTGGCACGACAGTGCTGAATCCAGCTTGGATTTCATATGCTTTTTCTTGGATTTACCAGGGTGTTTAGATCGTGAAGATGATCTGTCGTGGAAGCAACCTCGGGACCAGGATCTACCTTTAGACCTCACTGATCGCCACAAGGGGTTTTGTGGTGCTTCTCAGCAAAAAGCTTCTCTTCCCATTTTGAATGGTCTTTGGGTGCATCAAGGCACAATAACTGCAGGACTGGGAGCTGTTATCCATCCCCAGGCACAGTGGGCAAACCACATGTGGGACCGTCACAGACATTTATTTGCCACATTACCCACAGATTTGAAGGTAACATTTTTCCTTGCACACAGAAGATTTTTTTTTGCCAGAAATCTGTCTCCGAGACAAAAGATAGCTCCGGAACAGAATCTGTTGGCGCTGAAAAAAACAACTGATATTAATGTGCATTGGTGGGGCCCATATAGACCCACACTTGTTGCGTCTGGCACAAAAGGATGTCGACACTGATCTGAACGCACACCTGCCAGGTACTGCTGAAGATTTTATGGATCCAGTCTGACGCAGAGGGCAGTATTCAAATAGTACCGTCTAATCTATTAGAAACCATTTCTTCTCTGCAGGTGGTCCACAAGGAGCAATATTCTCTGGAGAGTGGGGTTGTGTGTGTGTGTGTGTGTGTGTGTGTGTGTGTGGGGGGGGGGGGATGAGGTAGTCTAGAGAAAATCCTCAGAGCATGAAAATCAAATAGCTTCATCAACTTCTGGATCACCAGCATCTGTGGTATAGAACTACGCAACTGATATCACCAAAATTGGATATGCCTTTTTGGACAGGTGCATTGCATCCTGTGATGATGTCTTCTGGATCTACAGAAGGGTAGCAGTATCATCTATAGCTGGATGGGTGAACTGCTGGAGAAACAATCGGGACACAGTCAGCTGAAATCGGGGTTGTACAGTTCTCATTTTAATCATATGTGTTTGAGTGCTAAAATAATAAATAGGGCCAGGATTAGTACATAGTTAGAAACACAATGCCAAATAAAGATATAGAGCAGAGCATTTCTTAAAGTGATATGGTATGTGTTGCAGACTGAAGTAACTCACTGCCCAAAATAGAATGTGTTAAAATCTATGTGGAAGAAACATCATGCAACAGCTAGCCAGACAAAGGAACTTGTCTCATCTCCAGACTCACAGGCAAATCTGAATATTACTGGTATGCAGCAGGATGTAATGAGGCAACACGCTTTAACTGGGGACTCATAAGCTTCATTTAAAAAATATGGGTAAAGAAGCATGCCAATATATTTTGATACTCCCAATACTCATCTGTAGGTTTCATAAAGAAATGGGCATGACATGCATGTGAGAATCTGATCTGTACGTTTCATAAAGATTGCGAAATTAAATTCCTGAGAGACCACTAATTGAGATTTTTCTGGCTGTTGTGGGTAATGTCACCAAGAGAATGACCGGAGGGACCACGACAATGCAATTTATGCATATGCCATCATGAGCTACAGCGACACATTCGAACCATCAGTTTTCAGAACAACCAGCATTGGAATTATCTAGCTTTCAGTAGAGGAATACATTTCTAATGCTCAATGGCCGTACAGGGAGAAAAATGTAATATTTGAAAACTAACATGGAAAATATTCAATGGGAACCTGCATGTCTTGATGAAACGTCAGCAGGCTTACAACTACAATTAATAATGCAGCATACAAATCTTTTTGATGGCCAAATACTCAACTGTGTTAACTGTATGTGACATGCTAAAGGGGAAATGTAGAATGTTTTTGAATGATTCCCACAATATAAAAAATATGAATAAAAGAAAATTAATTCTATTGATTTCACAAGGAAAGAAGTGGAACACAATACTCACCGAGAAAGTGCTGATAAAAGATCAAAGTGCTTTGCGGTTTCCGCTAACGTATCTATAGCAGACTCCAGCGTAAGAAGTAGTTCAACAACAAAACCCTATTTAAAAAGAAAATATAGAGACATTTTTCAGAACATTTCATTTCTAGGCCTTGAACTTCAAGTTAAAAGTCCAATAACTTTGAACTTTCAAGAAGGATAAAGACTTCCCCAAACGGGGCATGCCAGTAATTGGCAACATCTAAACAAAGAAGAGGCAACAGAACCCATATGCTCACTTTGATACCAATGCCAATTTACCGACCACCTGGAAACAAAATAAATTAAGCCACTCTTACTTTGGATGATCTTGGTTTATAATCATTTTTCTACAGTAAAATATTCCTCAGACTCAAACTTTTGATACTTCTGTTTATAAGGGTGGGGCTGGCAACTTCTTTATCTTTGCTAATGCTGGAGGCCATCTTTGCAGCACCAACTGAAAATGATGATAATGAAACATACAGATGTAATACATTTTTTCAATCTGTGGTTTTTAGTGGTTCCCATGAGTATTTAGCAGTCTTAATATTGCCTACAAAAGGATTTCCAAATCACCATTTCAGAGTTCAGGTTTTAAATATAACTACATCAAAGTGTAATTCCCTGCTAAAGTACATTTCTAAATTTAAAACCCAATCAGGATCCATAATTATAGTTAAGAAAACTAGAAAACAAACATTAAATACAACTAAAATAAAACTAATTGAAATCAATAAAGTACGAGTTATTTACCTTCAGTAACGATTATCTGGTAGAGGCGATTCTAGCTGCGGATTCCTTCACGTAGAATTACCCCCAGGCGTGAGACTGGATCCGGAAACTTTTTGCCACAGCATCCCTGCGTGCAGGGGGAGGGGCGGCATCACGCGACTCCGCCCAGGCGTCGTCCGCGTACGTCACGTCAGTGAGGTCACATAAGCCCCCCCCCCCGGCACGCCTACGTCAATTTTCTTCTAAGAACTTTTCCGCACCACGTGGAGCCACCAGACAAAAAACTGTGGGAGCATGGGAACAGTGTGCGAAACAGTAGAAAAAGAGGGAAATGGAGATAAGCGACACCATAGGGAACAGTACAACACTGCAGTGTCCAAAGGCAGGGGCAGAAGAAAGAACAGAGCAGAGCCCTGAGCAGCCACCCTGCCAGTACGCAAACAACCTCCCCCCACCTGTGCCCCGGAGACAAGGAACATGAGTCAAAAGTCACAACACATGCAGCAGGCTTACCACCCTCGTCCAGAAACAAGGAAGGGATGCCAGTCCCAAGGCAGACAGGTACCACAAACCTCCAAGCCACCCCAGCATAGAGGGCAACTACCCCTCAAAGAACAAGGGCAAGGCCTGGCCAGATGACCCCTATTTGGAGGTTAGCAGAGGGGCCAGGGCTTTCAGAAGCAAGAGGAAGGAAAGGGAGGGAAGGACAGAGATGGAAGGCAAACCCCCCCAAACCTGGAGTAGCCAGAGCAGCGGGGCACAAGAGCATCGCCACCCGTCAAGAGCAAAGAAGGCACTCACAGGAGACACAGCCCCCCACCGGGAGGCAAGTACTGAAGACCAACCCAAGGGTCCTCGCAGAACGGGGAGGAAGGGTGGGCCGTGAAGGAATCTGCAGCTAGATTCGTCTCTATCAGACACATCGTTACCGAGGGTAAGTAACTTGTATATCTGATAGAGACGACTAGCCGCAGATTCCTTCATGTAGAATAGATACCCTAGCCATACCCACAGGGAAGGAGGGTCTGCGGAAGGACCCCACTAGCCGGGACACAACAGAGAAGCCCACAGAGGGCTAGTCCCATGGACAGGGTGAACAGCCCCACCTTCCCAGGCAAGGAGGAGGAGGGGGGAACCCCCACAAGCAGAACACCACTAACCCTGAGTGGGATGTGGGAAGAAGAGCGAGAGAGAGTGTAGAAGAATTCAAAAGAATCCCTTTCACTTTCAGCAGAGGAACCAAAGGCAATGCCAGGAATGCAGAAGCACTCCACATCCCTACAAGGCAACAGAGCTTCCATCTAATTCCATCCAAGGAAGAAGAAAAGCCTAGAGGGCCCAAGGAAAACGAGGGAAAAGAAGGCGAGCCCACCATAGACGAAAGGCAACCGACCAGCCAGAGCGGCGCCCGCAGCAATAAGCCGCCGGAATCACAGCCCGGGCCCCAATGAAGACCGGGCAGGCTACGCCATACAAGGGGAGAAACACAGAACCATCCCAGCCCCCAGGACAGGAGGCGAGGAAATGCCCGGGGACACAGAACCACGCGGGGTCCGTGCACACGGCCCAAGAAGCATCAGCAACATACATAAACACCACAGAGAGCGGAGGCGACCAGAACTCCCTAGCATAGCGCAAGCTATAACAGCTACCACTACACCACATAGGGGAAGTTAAGTCCCAAGACATGGGAACCCTCTTTGGAAGGAACTTCCGCAGAAGAGGAAAAAACGAAAGAGCAACGGGGAAATAGCCTGCGGGAGGCTTGCCAAGCAGCTCAAGGTGAAAAACAGAAGGCCTAATCTCTGGGCAAGTCTGTGCACATAACTCAAGCAGATAACACAGGTAACAAAGGGCCGTCCAGTAGCCAACAAAGCCACAGTCCAAGCAAGGAGGACTCGAGTGCCCATAAAACGCACCTCACAGCAAGGGCAACCGGCCCAAAAAAGGGGTCCAGAACCAGCTCAACTCAGCAGTCACTGAGGAGGGGAAGGAGGAGGATAAGGCGGAGAAGGGGGACGGAGCCCTGCCAGAAACCGTTGGTTGGCAGAGTCAGCCGGGGCATGGTACAAAAGGCTGCCATCGAACGGAAGATCAATCAGCCGCTCCCCAATATTTTCAGGAACACGCCGGCCCGAAGCCCAGCATGGCGACAGAGGGCAACTGAGGAAGCCATGGCCCAACCCAGCACCTCTGAGATGTCCAAAGCGGAGCGGAGAATAAACACCGCTAGCTCTCGGCCATCCATGCATGATGCCGTAAATCCACATGAACAGTCTCCTGGGAAGCTGCAGATCCCAAAGACTCAGCCGAGTCCCACAAACAAAAGGAGGCCCTAGCCAACACACATACGGTGTTAAGGACCCACAGGGCAGCGCTGGTCGAGGAGAACACGTTGCGCCCCCAAGAGTCCAACCAGTGGGCCTCCGGGGACGGCTGAGTCAACAGTAGTGGAAGGGAGGGAAAAGCAGTCCGCAAAAGTGGACTGGAGGTAGAGGGGTGGAGGGAAAGACACGCCGGGTCACGTGGCGCCCAGAGGTGCTGGTGCAGAACGTGGTGAGGCACCGGATCCCCTGAGGCGGGGCGCCTCCAAGCCCCCGTCAGGGAAGAAAGGAGCGAACCTTTAAAGGGAAGCAAGATCTCCCTCCCACCAGAGCCCTGATGGAGAACCTCCAAGAGATGTTCTGGCGGGAAATGAGCAATCTGGTCACCTATGCGCAGAATGCCCACCGCCGTGGACACCGCGTGAGCGTAGGCCGCACCCGCCTCCATGGGGCCCCGCAGTGGAGAAAGCAGCTCCTCCATGGGTGACGGCTGCAAACTAAGGCGGCCGTCCCAGAAGCCAAGCAGGGCGAGCAAGGGCCAGACCTGGAAGTCGGCAGGAACCGATGAATGGGGGACCAGCCGCTCCTCCGATGAACACCGCAGCCTTCAAAATGGCAGGGAGCCACCCTTCGATGATGCTGGTGAAAAGGACACCACGCGGCGGCCTGTCTCTGGGGAGGATGACCCCAAAATGCAGCCAACCTCCGGAGAAGAGGGTGAGTCCGAAGACGAATTCGCAGCACGATTTCTGTGCGGTAAAGTCCGGCGCCCGAGGCTGAACGTCGACACCACCCGTGCCGGCGGAGACGCCGGAGAGGGCTCCTCTGAGCCACCCCGCGCCAGGGACTGGAGCGGGGCCAAAGGGCGGCGCTGACTCGACCTCCGCCGAGGGAGCCGCCTGCGTGAAGAAACAAGAGGGACCAGGTGAAAGACAGGTAACCCACCTCCAGCCTCGGCCCAGCATTCGTTGGAGGTGGCCCTGCAATCCATGCGGCACCGCCAGAGCCGACTCAACCTCCGACTCACCCTTCGACGAGGCAGCCACCTTCGTGGAGGGGCGAGAAAGGCCCGAAGTAGGACGAGGGGCCTCATCCAGCCTTGACCCAGACCGGGACAAGGAGGGTCCACCGAACTCTGTGGCGTTGCCCGAACCAGCAGGTGCCTGCGCCGTGGCGACGTCAGCTCAGCCGTGGACAAGGCCTTTGCCCGCCCAGAGGGCCGAGCGGCACTCGGGGATGCGACCCGAGCCCCGGCGTCCTCCAGCGACACCACAGGAACTCCCGCGAGAGCTTGCGGCAAGGCAGAGGCGCCGTGGTCTGAAGGAGGGACCAACGAAGAGCCACATCCTCCAAGCCTGGATCCGAACCAGTCAGTGCTGGAGCCGCCGGCGGCGCCGCGGAGGACCCCACGCAAGGCAAGGGATCCACTGACGCCCAGGAGGGGAAGGAGGAGGAGACGCCAGCGAGGCTTGCAAAGCCGCCACATAAGTCTCCATCTGGACTCTCGACACTCAGTCACCGGGAAACGGTGGATAGGAGTTCAACACGCAGGGCCGCATCACCCGCGGAGAGCCCACGCCCCCGGCAGGCCGCACACCAGCCCCCGGGGACAGACTGCGACACTTACCCACCGGGGAGCGACGCTCTCGCAACATCGAAGAAGGGCGAGGACGAAGACAACGGCAGTATCTGAAGCTGTCTGCCGAGGCTGATCGAGGAGAGGAAGCCGACCTTGAGAGACGCGCCGAGAGTAGTTTCATCTGGCGCTCCCGACGCGACTTCAGCTTCAACTGTTGGCACGCCTCACAATCAGTGGTGCCGTGATTCTTCCCTAAACACCACATACAAATGAGGTGAGGGTCCGTCGCCGAATTAGACGCCCACACGACATGCAAGTCTTGAAGCCCGAAGGCATTCGCACACTGTTCCACCAAAAATTTAGACAATGGGGAAGAAAAAAGGGCCCCCCACAAACAGGCCCGTAGCAGAGACCGGATGCGCTTTGCACGCGGAAAAGGAAAAAAACTGACATAGTGGTGTCGGGTTAGGGCTTATGTGAGCTCGCTTACGTCACATATGTGGACGACGCCTGGCCGGAGTCGTGTGTTGTCGCCCCTCCCCCGGCGTACAGGGATACTGTGGCAAAAAAAGTTTCCGGATCCAGTCTCACGCCTGGGGATAATTCTACGTGAAGGAATCTGAGGCTAGTAGTCTCTATCAGATATAATAATCACAAGTTCTACAAAATCCATGATTTCAACCAAACAAGGTCATAAAAAAGACTAAAGAAAGTGGCCCTCAGAAAGACCGATTTTCCATTATTTAATAACATTTTGAATAAAATGAATCAACTCCACAAACCTACTTTGACAGCAGCAATTTTAAATAAAGACTTGTCAGCATCTTGTAAAACTTAATTTTCTTGGCAAAGGAATCAGTGAATGCTTCCTGGGCTCTTCATAGAGTTTGCAAAAAAATATAAATTGCTAATTATTGGTCTGAACAGGGGTCACATGGGCAAAGAGGAAGGCTGTCCCTGCAATATCCAACTTTCAGAAATACAACAAAAAAGTTAATTATCTTTGGTAACGCCTTTTCTGGTAGAGACTAACTGCAGATTGTTCACCTTGTGAATTTCCCTATGTTTCAGACTGGAACCGGAAATTTCCGAAAGCAATTCCTTTGCACATCAGTAGGTGGCATTGTTTGGCTCCGCAATGGACCGTCCCACCCTGGATGAGACATTGGGGCCACTATATCCATACTACCTCTATGCACTGATGTCCGTTTCTTTCAGATTTCTGCACTTGTTGTCAGATGCGGAGATGGCAAATCAGAATACCACTGTGCAGATCTATAAATTGGGATCTTATTAGTGCACAGAATGGGAGGAGGGTGGGTTGGTGAGGAACCTGCATTCAGAGTCTCTACCAGAAAAGGAGGCACTGAAGGTAACTTGTTCTTCTGATAGAGACTTCTAATCGCAGAGCACTCACCTTGTGTCAAAGCAGTACCTCCACAGGTGGTGCGACTGTGGAATGGCTCAGACCGGAAATCTTGAAGGACAGATCAGGCAAAGTGCCCATCCTGCCGAATCAGACTTTCCAGACAGTAGTACTTCTTGAACGTATGGAGGGACACCCATGTTGCAGCCCGGTAAATGTCCTTAACTGGCATAATAAACAACAGTGTAGAAGTAGCAGCTTTTTATCTGGTGGAACGAGCATGCAAGCCTTCTGGGGGATTAGTCTTGGCCAGCATGTACCAGATCTTAATGAACAAGTTACTGACCTTCGGTAACAATATATCTGTAGAAGACAGATTAGTTATAGATTCCTTACCTTGTGAATTACCCCTAGGCGTCAGACTGGATCTGGAGAACTTTTGTGTCAGCAGTACCTCTGCGCGTTGAAAGGTGGAGTCTGTCGGCTCCGCGTTCGTCGTTGGCATCGTGGTCACCGGGATGACATCGCAGCAGCTCCTTAGATGCTGCCCTCGTGTGCTGACGTCAGTTCTCATACACGACATTCCACGCCAGAAGCCAGTCATGTAAGACACTGACCACTGATGCACAAAATTAGGGCCCCGAAAGAAAGTCCATAACCCTAGAAGTCAGTTCACAGAATGGGGAGGATGGGTGGAGCATAAGGAATCTATAAATAATCTATGTCTCTTACAGATATATCATTACCGAAGGTAAGAAACTTGTTCATCTGAAAGAGACAATTTGATATGGATTCCTCACCTTAGAATACAAACCCCAGCAATACCAACCCATAGGTGGGTCTGCGAACCAAGTTCACACCAGAAAGTCCTGGAGAACAGAAAGGCCAAAGAAGCCGTCCCTCTGGAATTGGCTGTCCAGGCAGTAGTGCTTTGTAAATGTGTGCAGAGATGCCCACATACCTGCCTGACAGGTGTCATAGAGAGGAACAACAAGTCCCAAAGCAGTAGTAGCTGCCGTCACCCTGGTGGAATGGGTGCGCAGCCCCACTGGAGGCTCCTTCTTTGCCAATGGATAGCAAGCTTTGATGCACAAAACGACCCACGTAGACATGGTCCGTATGTGCACAGCTCGACCTTTTTTGGCACCCACATAGCCGACAAAGAGCTAGTCATCCACCCGGAATTTTGTTGTGCGATCCAAATAAAATGATAGCGCATGTTCTGCATCCAGACGGTGGAGCCTCTCTTTCTCCTTAGAAGGACACAGAGGCGGGAAAAAAGTGGGCAAAGTGATAGTTTGTCCAATGTGGAAAGAAGTAACCACCTTGGGAAGAAACGAAGGTCTGGTTCTTAGGACAACCTTGTCGGGATGAACCGCCAGAAAAGGAGGTTTTGAAGAAAGAGCTTTGAGCTCACTCACCTGCGAGCAGAAGTGATGTCAACCAGAAAGGCAGTTTTAAGTGTCAAAAGTCTAAGAGGACAGTTATGTAGCGGCTCAAAAGGAGTACACATAGGATAGGTTAGAACCAGGGTCAAGTCCCACTGCGCATTATGAAAGGAATTGGAGGAAACAAGTGCATAATGCCCGTAAGGAAGCGATTTACAACAGGGGACTTGAAAAGAGAAGGGTGGTCAGGAAGCTGAAGTAAGACCGAAATACCAGAAAGAAAGCCTTTTAGAGTGCCCTTTGCTGTGCACCATGCCACAAATTTGTTCTATCTAAAGGCGTATACTGATTTGGTGGAGGGATGCATGGCTGCCAAGATAACGTTACAAACTTCGGGAGGTAGGTTAAAAGCCTTCAACTGCCGCCGCTCAACGCAAGGAGGTAAGGCTGGAAAGGTTCAGGTGGAAGACCATCCCCTGCTGCTGCTGCAACAGAAGATCCTCCCGAAGAGGCAGTCTGATTGGAGGATCTATCGCCATGTGTAGCAGCTCGGGACACCAGACTCTAAATGCACAATCCGGAGCCACAAGAATGACTTGGGCCTGGTCGCGCTCGATCTTCTTCAGCACCTTGCGCAGAAGTGGTATGGACGAAAAGTGTTCTAGAAGGACGCAACTCCACTGGCGACGAGAAGCGTTGCCTAGCGAGTGCCGCCTTGGAAATTAAAACGTGGAGAACTCTCTTCGGTAGAGACCTTCCACCAATTCAGAGTTAAGACGCCATTCATAGCCCGAATATCCCGGACTCGCTGCTCGAGAAGATAAGCCCGAAACTGCATTGTGTCCAGAACCACTCAGATGAAAAGGAGCCTGTGAGAGGGAATCAGGTGCGACTTCGACACATTTATAGTCAACCCCAGCGAGTGCAGGAGGTCCTCCGTAGTCTGGAGGTGGGAAATGACAGACTGGGGCGAGCACGCCTTTAACAGCCAGTTTTCGAGATAGGGGAAGACTGGAACCCCTGATCTGCACAGATGAGCTGCGACCACCGCCATCACTTTTGTGAACACCAGAGGGGGGCTGGTAAGGCCAAAGGGGAGAACAGTAAATTGAAAGTGCTAAAGGCCTACCATGAACCGCAGCGAACGCTGGTGGGCCGGCAGGATGGGGATGTGAAAGTAAGCGTCCTGCAGGTCCAACGCTACTATCCAGTCTCCAGGGCTGAGGGCAGACAGGACCTGATCTAGTGTCAACATTTTGAAGCGGTTGATGTTCCTGAGATCCAAGATAGGAAGCAGGCCTTTGTCCTTCTTGGGCACCAGAAAGTAGTGGGAATAGCAACCACGACCTACTTCTGGGGCAGGAACACGCTCAATGGCTCCCTTGGCCTTGAGAGCCTTAACTTCCTGTTGATGAAAGGCCAGATGATCCTCTGACATGCGATGGTACTGAGGTGGCATGGTTGGGGGGCAGTCTCGAAGGGGAGGGAGTAGACCCTTCGGACTATTTGCAAAACCCACCTGTCTGACGTGATGGTGCGCCAGTGGGGGAGGTGATGGCGAATCCTGCTGCCCAGTGGGGATTGGTGGCCCTGAAAGGTCAGACTAGGAAGCTTTGAAGGCTGCTGCAGAGGGGGCGGTGGTGGACTGGGCCGCATGATGGCCCCCAGAACCACAAAGGTGGGTTCAACGTCCACTGCCGCGCAGGTGCTGGCAGCTTGCGCCTGCCTGCAGCTCAGGGTGGGGCGGGGCACCCCTTCCGTAGCCACGAAAGGGGTGAAAAGCAGACTGCGCAGGAGGGTGGTTGTAGGAAGGTAGATCCCTGACTATGGTTGCCCCCAACTTTTTTGCCTGGTGTTTTGCTGGTTTTCTGACTTAGTTGACCTGGGACCCTGCTATTCAGGACCCCAGGCCTACTGCTCTCTCTGTAAAATGGATTCCATGTACCTTAGGTACATATCTAATTGGATACTGAGGCACCTTATCAGTCCCTGTACAGTGTACCTTAGGTACCCAGGGCTTGGGTGTACCCAGGGCCTACCAGGGGCTGCAGCATGTATTACGCCACCCCTGGCTGGCCATCCAAATCTGACACAACTGGCTGCACGACAGCTGGGGCAAGGTGGTGTAATCACCCTTTGCTTTAGATATAATATACCTATATCTAAACCTAAATGGACACACAGATCTCCCATCAGTCACTCCTATGGCAGGCCTTGACAATCCTGAAGGCAGAGTGCTTGGAATCGTGTGAGATGGTGCTCTGGCATGAGCTGAGCCTGTCTGCGGCTTTCGGGATCTATCCCTTAGCCGTTTCCATGATATCGCCTACCATATACTCTTAAGTGCATTATAATCCTCGCGGTTATATGCCAACTCTGGTATCGCTTTATCAAAACATGTCGAGTAAGGTGTCATACGAATTGGAATACTAACCCCTCGCCAATTCTGGCGACGGGGTTAGCATTCCACCCTTCTAGAGGGACACGACATGTATGTAACCTGTAACCCCGGTTAAAGTCAGACAGAGCCTTAGCTCCACAAAATGGATGCTGCCACCGAGACACAAGTCTGCCCTCCTGCTGCTGGGAGTCCTCCCAGAGCAGGAGGCAAGGACAAAGGGTTTCCTGCCAGGGGCGGTGCCAGCACCGTCCCAGACAGGGTTTTGTGTATTCTAGGTAGGCAGGGCTTTAGAGGAAGGTGACTGCAAGTGGCACCCCGGTGCTCACTGTGCATAGACCGGCTTGAACCAGTTCCAGGGGCACACCAGACCCTGAGCTGGGGAAAGCCCGCCAAAGGAGAGGGGTGTAACCACCCCCCCCCCCCTGGTCCCACCCATAGGGCAGGACTTAGTCGCGGGCCAGCCCCCTTTTTCAGGATAAAGTTAGGAGCAGGCCCCCTTCCAAATTAGATCAATCTTTTAATCCTGAACCGACCTTCTACCCGAAGAACTCAAGACTCTACTCAAGATTTTCTCCCTTGTGACTAAGGAGTAGTCACCCTGCAGCAGCAGGCACAAACCAAGCTTCGTGGTTTGTTGCCAGTCTCTCCATCGGATCAAGACTGCTTCAGCACGACGAGAACCGGCTTCCCTGGCACCTCTGACCTCAACCTACATCATCAGCCCAGCTGTGATCCGTGGGTGCGACGAGACCTCGAGGGACCGGCCATCTTCTGAACTGCACGACGCTTGTCCAGCACGACCACCGAGTGACCCTCGACCGAGTGCTTTGGGGTAAGAGAAGCCCCGACCCTGAGCAGCTCATGCACCGAAGTTCAGCCCCCTTCCATCCAAGAGATCTGCGTGGGGCCCTTCTGCTCTTGGCTGCTCACCGCGTTGTCCAGGTCGCTTGCCCGTTGGCTAGTGGCCCCTTCACGACGCTCCACGACAACAAACACTGCTGGACTGGTTGCTCCAGACTGGCCCTTGCTTCCCTCCATCAGAGAAGCACCCTGGACCCTCCTGGGTCCACCCAAGACGCCATTTTAGGTCCACCGCGTGGGCCTTGCATTTGCCAAGACTTGTTGCCCCAATCCTGGGTCCAGCGACGTCGACAGCAAGAACCTTCGTGGGACAGCTCGCACCTCCATCCTGGTCGCCGACAACGCCTCCTGGTCCGAGAGACTGCAGAGCCCAGCAGCGCCCACTCACCTGATTGCGGTGACTTCGCCCGGTGCCATCCTGGTGCCCACTTAATCACTGGCTAGTGATTTAGAACTTGGTCCCCTCTGCTTTCAGGTTTTCTCCTTCCCTGATCCAGGCTTGGATCTCTTCGAACTTTTCTTCACTGGCCGCCTGCCAGCAACTTCTTCTTCAGGCTCCTGGTCCGTCAACGTGGGTTTCCGACGCAACTTGAACCCTATGCAGCCGCAGCCCCTGGGCTAGGTAAATCCAGCACTCCGGTGCCCCAGCATAGTCCAACACTCCAAGTGTTCGGATCCACTCCCGTTTTCGTCCCAGCTAGTCGGGTTCGCCCGAGAACAGTAACTTTGTGAATTCTAGCTTCCATAGACTTTTTCCCGCCTTACGCATGAGAGTTCCCACTCTGCACGTGGCTTCCCTAGGCCTCCTGCTCCTAACCTGAGTGTTCAGTATTGTAGGCCTAGCGTTTCTAAAGCCTCTGAGAATCGTTACTTACCTGCTAGTAATTCGCATTCCACTTTTGTAGTATATGGTTTTTCGTGCCCCTCGGGCATTTGTGTAAATTGTGCAACTTGAAGTATTTTTATAAGAGTTTTGTTGTGTGCTTAGCTCCCTGTCTCATAAAGAGCCAGGGTAGTCTTGTTATAAATAAATATACTGTTTATTTTCATAACAACTTGTGTGGTGTCCTTTCACTTGGTGTTCAAGGGGTAATGTGATGGTAAAACAGCTGGCTTAACACGCCCTCTAGAGTCTTAGCCTTAGACTGCTCGTATCCATGCTACTAGGATAGCTGGTCTATAAGGTTGACTTACAACCAATCATCAATAAGGGTTGTTTGGACTGATATATAGTGATCACTAGAATAGTGAGCACTGCACATCAGGCCAACTTCTCACAGTGGTGAAGAAGCCCGAGGATTTGGCCACAGCCTGAGTCCTTGAAGTGCTCTAGCACATGGTCTGCTTTCTTGCCGAAGAGACGACGGCCATCAAAGGGCATGTCCATAATCAGGGATGTGGAATTCCTATAGCCCGACGCCCAGAACATATTGTTTGGGGTCAAGGGCAACAAGTTTTCACGTGTATTTTGTCCTTGGGACAAGTAGGTCGGACCCCCTGAAGCACAAACCCTTTGGCTGCCAGTTTGCAGAACCACATTATGAATCAGAGAAGGATACTGTCTGCAGTTAAGGTAATATTTTTGTCCATATGTTAATGCTGTTCAATCTTGTATTTATGGTTCATTAATTGAAAGCCTTTATTATCAGGGTGAGCGTTCTAAGTAAATGTTGTAAGCTCTGACTGCACTACTGACAGTGGTTGCAGTATAAAAATGTGTAGACACATTTTAAAGGTTTAGCAACATGAGGCAATGTATAATGCTCCCAGAATGCTTTCTGATTGTATCCAAATATTTGTGGAAGCTTCAAAGCAAGATGCTGATTCTTTGCTTTCAAAATAAAATGTTCTTAAAAATACTAAAAGCAGGAAAAAAAAACACTTTGCTTAACTAATGTAAAATTTCAGGTACCATTTCTTTGCAGCATCACTTAGTAACAGGTGTTGATGCATGCATGCATGTTCCCAAAACATTCATAATGGATAATCAGTATAAACACTCTCAATAAGATTATGAGGAACAAAAATAAACAATCACTGGCAAAGCCAGTAGGTCTGAAATTGGTGGTCCGCTTTTTAGTTTTGTCAATGTGTGAATTGTTTTGGCACGGTTTTTGTAAAACCTTGTTGGTGTAGGAGCTGCCGGGCCCTCACCATTGCAACACATTGGCAAAAGCAAAAATAGATTTTGGTCTCAAAAAGCACATACTGCCACAGTAGTTACTGGCAACGAACAAAACTACTTTGTGTGCCGATATGCTCCTTTTGAAAAAAGCAGAATGCTGTCAATCACAGTGAAGCCAGCCAATACAGAGAGAGAGGCTGAATTTTAATAAACGCAAAAGATCATGGCCAAAGCCATACCAAATTAGGGGCCCAATTCTTAAAGAAAGTCTCAAAAGTGCATCCATTGTATATGTCCTTCCATTAAGTGCACCTACGCTTTCGTGAATTCCCAATAATTTACAGTAGGACAAAAAATAGTACTCCTAGAAAATATTTGTGAACTGCATTTTAGCATGAGCAAATAAATATGCATGTGTACATTTGCTCATGGGAAAATCTGAGTGTTTGCAAGTTCACTTTCCCTTCAACCACTTTTTTCCCTAACTCTGGAAGAAGGTTTACATCTGCCACTGTCAGAAGCAAATTATCAACATTTCTCAGTATGGGAAAAGTTTAAGAAGAGTTGTTGAAATCCCTTAAAAGATGCAAGTTGGTAGATTTGCACAGACTCAAAAAGGTATTCTAACTCTGGAACTATTGCTTACCACTATCTTCAGTCCCAGTATGTAGATCCTGCGGAATATGGCAACATAAGGGGATTGCAAGTATTCAAACACTACTATGGCATGAGCTATGGCGTAATCAGAGAGGCTATATCAGAGCTCTTATATAATGAGATTTCTGGCATAATGTGTAGCCGCACTACATGGCAGCAGAGGGACAAGTGGATTTTGTTACAGGACAAGTAGATTAATGAAGCAGCCTGCCCCATGGACAAGTAGATATTTTATTAAATTCCACACCCCTGCCATAAGAGTAGCAGGGACATCCTCAGAAAAACCAGTGGACGTCAGCCAGGCGTAGCGTCGAAGGGCTACCGACGTTGAAATCGTCCTGCCCAGCGAGTTGGCTGTATCCAGTCCACGGCGTATAGTAAACTTTGCTGCATATCTCCCCCCGGCGACTGCACAGGAGAGCACAGCCCGAGCTTCCTCTGGGCCCTGGGGCAGCACCTGTGGTACCGTATCGCACACAGGGTGGGTGTAACGGCCCAACAGACATGTGGTGTATACTGACCGCAGTCCCAAGGTGGAGGCAGAAAACATCTTCCTAAGATGGTCCAGCTTTTTGGGTTCCCCATCAGGTGGTGCAGTAGGGAATGCGCCTTTGGATGTGGAGGCTTGGACCACCAAGTTGTCTGGGGTGGGGTGTTGGGAAAGGAAAGTGGGGTCGCCCGGAGCCGGGCGGTTGCGTCAGGCAATCATCCTATGCACAGGAGTTCCTGTGCTGGGCTTGGACCAGGTGCCCAGAAGGATGTCGGTTAGGGCTTCATTGACCAGCAGCAGGGGCACCAAAGAGCTCGCTGTGAGTTGAAGCACCTCTGTCGGGAGGTTAGTCCTGACTGCCACCGTAGGTAGCTCAGGGTTGAGAGCCTCGGCCGCCCTATGCAACACCACTTTGTAAGATGCTCCCTCCTCCATAGCCAAGGTAGGAGGAGACAACATGCCATGGTCTGGGGATATATCCAGACCACTGGCTTCCCCAAACTGCTCTCACCAGTCCGAGTCGTACTCCCACTGGTCAGTTAAAGGGTCACCAGACCTCTCCCAGTCCTCTTCACCTACCACTGGTTGCCAATCTGGCCTAAACACATCAGGGTTGAACAGGGGAACAAAAGTACCCGTCAGCACCGGTCCGGCTCAGTATCCACGTCAGGGTGGAGGCCATTGTTGACGTCGGCTGGGAACACAACAGGCGTCAGCAGCGGACGTGGTGCCGGTGGATTTGGCGCCGAGGAGGTGTTATGAGGTCGACCGGCACCGATCCGGAACCAGGCCTGGATCCAAGGGGACCCTGCGGCCTTGAGGCCGGAGCTGCCGGCGTCGAAGGGCCCCGGGGCCCCAGCTGAGTCCTCAGGTCCTGAAGGCACGCCAGCGGAGTTGAGCTGCCCAGAGATGGCATGCATCGCTTTGTAAAAAGCTCAAAGCTGGGCAGGGGTCGCTCAGGGTCCTGGGAAGGGAGGAAAACTCAGAGCCAACTCTCCGTGCTCCACACACGGAAGTGCAGAATGGGCACCTGCCGCGCATCCCTCGTCACGTCGGCAGACGGATGTGTAGAAGTCGAAGAGTGACGATGCTTCTTAGACTTCTTCTTGTGCCTCGACTTACCTGAGGAGTGCGAAGACTTCAAGGATGAATGGTGGTGGTGATCGCGCGACCGACACCTCGAACGGCGCAGAGCAGACTGCCGGGCCTAGAGAAGCTTTCGGGACCTCTCCTGAATAGACTTCAGATTCATGGTCTGGCAGTCGGAACACGAGTTGGGGTCGTGGTCACATTCCAGGCACCACAGGCACATGCGGCGCAGATCCATCACTAACATCAGCATTAGGCAGGAACCGCAAGCCTTGAAACTAGGCATCCCTCATGCACCAGAAGTCAATGGACTTAAAAAACGATGTTGACAAAAGTCGATGAAAAGTCAGTCAAAAAGTGACTGGAGGTACCGCTCTCTCTGGATATGCGCTGGCTGGCGCAGAAAAAGAATGAACTGTGGTCAGCGCGCGAGGGATGCGTATAAGTAGTAGCTGCGACGTCATCCCGGCGACCACGACGCCAACGACGAACACGGAGCCGACCAATGCCACCTTTCGATGCGCAGAGGTACTGCTGATGAAACAATAATTAATTGCCTCTTTCAGATACATTACACAATCCATCAAGAGATGGCTCACTTCTGCAACGCTTTGCCCTTTTTGGCTTCAGGGAAACCAACAAAAAGGTTAGCTATCCAGTCTGTGATCCCTGGTCTGATCTATATAGAAACTAAGGACTCTCCATTCATCCTCCATGGAGGGGTGAGGTTGTGCACAGAAAGCCAGCAATGTAATGCATCGTCCTATGTGAAAGGGTATGACTACCTCAGACAGGCATGCCGCTTTTGTCTGTAGGACCACTTTGTCTGGGAAAAAATTAAATGTTATGGCTGCTGTACAGACAAAGCCTGAAAATGACTCACTCGATTGGCAGATGTTATGGTGATGAGTAACACATGTTGATGGTTAATAGGTAGAATGGACAGCTGTGCATCGGTTCAAAAGGAATGCACATCAGATGAGCAAGAACCAAATTAAGGCCCCACTGCGGATCACAAAAAAGTGCTGGCAGGAACATCTGGATCAGCCCTTTTAAGAAAAGCATCACAACAGGTGATTTAAGAAGGGATGGCTGATCTGGCAAAAAAAATTAAGCCGAAAGGGTCAAAAGATGACCCTCAACCATTGCCACAGCAAGGACTTGATTGGGCTAATGAGATAAAACAAGAGAACATTTGACCACTTTGCAATCCGATGGCTGGATGTTACTGGAAGAACACCAAACCGCAAACTTCTCTGAGCGTCCTGCATAAACAGTTTTAAAAGACGCCTGGCTGTCAAGATGACAAAAACCTCTTTAGGAGGAAGATCGAAAATCATCAACTGTCGCTGTTCAATCGCCATGCATGGGGATGTAAGATGTGTGCAGGAACCGGCCATTCTTTTGTGACATGAGGATATCCCGAAGGGGCAGCCGGGTAGGAGGACAAATGCTCAGGGCCACAAGTTCTGGGATGACTTGTGCCTTGTTGTACTTGATCTTTGACGTCTCCAAGTGAGAACCACTTTGGAAACTCCACAATGTTGCAAAAGGTTTGACAATGCGCATTTTCTGTAACGGCGAACAGATCAAGCGGGGGCCTTACCACTGTTGGAAGATGCCTTGCACAACCTCAGAGTGCAACAGCCATTTGTGATTCACTAAGAACCTAGAGCTGAGTTCCTCCACCCTGATGTTTAAAGATCCTGCTAAGTGGTGGGCTACCAAGGAGATGCCCTAAGTTTTCAACCATTTTCAGAGAAGTAGAGCCTCGAGACCCAGGAACCAAGACTCCACATCGCCTTGTTAGTGGCAGTGTCACATGACAGACATCTTGTCCATAAGCACCTGTACAAGTCCCCCCTTGATTGCCAGGAGGAAAGCCTTATTCGCTAAGCAAATCACTTGCAGCTCTAGCAAGTTGATATGGTAACAAGTCTCCAGCGAAGGCCAGAGTCCTCTGATTTCCATCTCTCCCACATGACCTTCCCAACACAGTAACAAATCATCTGTCACAAGCGTTAATTAGTTCTGGGTGGGGTAGAGAATAAGGTCTGCCATCAGTTCACTGGAGGCTGAGCAGCCACCACTGGAGGTCTTGCACAGTCTCCTTAGACGCCTGATAGATTCTGATAATCTCCTTGGTGCAGAGCCCACTGAGACTTCAGATTCCACTGGAGAGCCTACAGGTGCCTCCAGCAGGATGCAGCAGATGATGAAGCCCAGAAGCCTCAGAGCTGCTCTCACGGAGACCCAGGTCAAGGGTTGAAACATTGGGGTCATAGCCCAAATGTGCTGTACTCATTGAGGAGGAGGGAAGGCTCAGAAGAGCACTGTATCCAGAATGGTCCAATGATGAGGAGCTGTTGTGTAGTAGTCAATTGCAACTTTGACCCGTTGGTGGAGAAATCCAACAATATCAAGAAGTTAACCTTTGTCTGGAGGAGGCTTGCTACTTTTTAAGATGAGTCAACTTTCCAAAGCCAGTCAAGGTATGGGAAGATGGTATTCTCACCTTCATCAGATTGGCTGCAACCAACACCATCACTTTTGTGAACACCTGAAGTGCACTTGTAAGGTCAGAAGGGAGCACGAAGAACTGAAAATGCTATTGGCATACCCGAAGCTGCAAATAGCGTCTGTGGGGAGGTAGGACAGAAATATGAAACTCTGTGTCCTGCAAACCCAATGCCATCATCCAGTCTCCAGAGTCCAGCACAAACAGAACTTGGGCCAGAGCTTTCTGAGGAACAAGTTCAGCGAGCAGAGATCTAGAACAGTGCAAAGTTCTCCTTCCTTTTTCGGCACCAGAAGAACGAGTTACTTACCTTCGGTAACAATGTACCTGGTAGAGACACAGTCTAGCCGCAGATTCCTTAACTTAGAATATCTCAGGAGTCGGGAGATAGCCCGTCTGGCAAGATGGCGGCCAGACTGACGGCTGAGTGAGCTGCTCCCCCCGCTCTCCACCGCTGACCAGACTACCCGGTAATGAAGGACATAGCAGCCTGAGAGCAGTCTGAGAGTTTGTCTTTCTTTGGAGAAGCAGGACTCGCAATATTGCCTTTGGTGAAAACTGAGAGACACCTACCTGAATGAGCTGGCGCTTGTGGATTTGGCTGTGCCGAGCCCCGCTTCCATGCTATCTGGCGTACTGGTCCAGACCCAATCCTGTATTTGCTGTAGCATCTCCTGCACCTGCGGGGTGCCTCTCTGAAACCATGCCACCAAAGGGGTTCCACTAGTAGGGGTCGCGACACGACAATGTCGACTTCTGGGGCCGCTCCTAAGACTTCCGCCGCAGCCTCGATCTCTAATAAGCGGGACGCGCAGGAAGCAGACAACTCACAGCCTGCTAATGCCACTTCGACCGGCAAAAACAATACTGACGGTCGCAACAACAAAAAAAAAAACGGTACCGCCGCTGTTTAAAGCCCAGACCCAAGAACAAATCTTCAGCCAGTAATGGGACAAGGGGCTCGACTGCTGCTAAATCCTCACCTTCCATCATGGCCACACCGGCTGCCGGTATGAGTAAAGGTAATGCAGACAAAGTGGTCCCAGATACTAAAGCAAATGAACTAAGATTAAATAGTCACGAACTCGGATTATACATTCCAGACCCCCGTAAAAGGCCCGCAACGCCCTTTTCCAGAAATCGGACCGAAGTAATCTACGCGGCCGTTTCCTAACTGCAGATATTCACTTCACATTCCCCTGGGCTAGTGGCTCAACTACCCACTCCAGGATCCTGACCCACGCGGCGGATTCCTTATTTACCATGCAACCACGCATTTTTATTGAGATATATTGAATTGTGGACATCCATCATATCCGGTTGTTGTTCGCTCTGCAAAATTTCTTATCTAATTTACCGCCCCTTCTGCATCCCTGTCCTGATGAAGACCCTCTAGCAAGGTTTTATCCTACGCCTTCATCAAATTGGGTAGAAACGTCAACACTCTTCATCCTCAGCCTGCTTCCCCATTTATCATTTGTGGATTTGTTTTGATAGGCATGAGTTTGTTATATTATTTATGAATTGTGATCATTAGCCTTTGTTAATTAATTGTCAGTATTTTTCCATTGAGGTCAAATTGACCACTGTTTTGTCATTTGTTCAGTTCCCTCACCTTCCATATCACTACCCCTTCCTTTCTCTTCTGTCAGGGGCACCATCCACGATTAAATATTGATGTATTTTATGAACAGCGTTGTATTGAATATTTGTACACGTTGTGATTAAAAACAATGTTGTGATACTCTCCTTGTGGAGAAGTGTGGCTCAATGGTTAGAGCAGGCAGACCTTGATGCAGAGCTCTGGCCAGGGACCAGGGTTCGATTCCCGCCTCGGCGGGTCTCCGGCTCATTAATTCCCCTGACTGGATATTATCGCCTCAGTGCCTGTTCTGATCATGGGTCCCACGCTGCAACTCTGGGCAATAGCTTGCTTAGTCTCCACAACGGCCCCAGAAGCGCTGGGATGCCTGGCTGCACCTGAGGGGTGCCCAGGAGTGGACATTTCCCAGGAAGGGTTCCTAAGCGGTATACGGACAGCGCCGGGACACCTCCGGTGGAGGTAGCTGTGCGCTTTACAAATTCCGACATTTACATTTGAATTTAGTTGAGCTATTATTTAATCTTAGTTCATTTGCTTTAGTATCTGGGACCACTTTGTCTGCATCATTAACTCACCCAGGTCCCAGCGACTTATTGGGTTAACCCATGTTTCTATAGCACAGGTACGAGTAAAGGGGCGCCTCCCATCTCTTCGTCTTCATTGCCAAGCGAGCCTTACTCCAGGTTGCAGTACCAGCTATCGTCACAGGAGTCAAGTCTTCTCAACTGCTCCTTGCAGGCTGTGAACCCGATCGTGATGTAGTTCAGCAACCCAGCTACATGCTGGGTAACGGAGTCCCGTTGGAAGAGAAATTAGATACAAGGCCAATGCCTAGTAAACCTATGTAAATGTATATGTACAGGAATTTATATAGCGCAAATCACCGAGCGGTTTCTAAGCGCTTGCTTAGGGAACCCGTCCTGGTATTCCCCTGTGAGATAACCCCGGCAGGGTATCCACAAGGTGAAAGCCAGGCATCCCGCCGCGAGGGGCCGTTGTGGAGATTAAGCAAGCTATTGTGGAGATTAAGCAAGCTATTGCCCAGAGTCGCAGAGTGTGAACCCGTGAATCGAGTAGGCACCGGAGCGAGAATTGTCGAGTCCATGGACATTTTAAGACTCAAGACCCCGCCGAGCCGGGAATTGAACCCTGGTCCCGGGCTGACCTCTGCTTCCAGGTCTGCCTCCTCTAACCAGTGAGCCACACTTCTCCACTTCTCTATATTAGTATCTGATGCAATTGGCCATATGGAGGTCCCAGAGCTCAATAAGGAGGATGATCCATCAGATACATTTTTTTCATTATCGGATGTGTCTAATTCCTCAGGAGAGGATGCCCAGGATAAGGACTGGGCTGCTGATGGTAGTGATACTAGTAGTTTTTCACTGGGATGGTGACGGAGATCAATTCCAATCGAGGACTGAGACGGTTAAAACAACCAATGCATCCTCCACCTGCCCTGCCGTTAATGAAACCACCGCTGGTGCTATGTCCTGGGATTATTCGTTCTCATCTGGACTGGTTGATAAAGGTGACACAGCGACCAGTGCAGCATCTGGGGTGAATGGAACTGCTTGTGCCTCTCCTGAGGAAATCACGCTTTCTACAATTTATCACGTATTGATGGCAGATAGAGAGGAGTCTAGGGTCGAAAGCTCCCGGATGCAAGGGGCTTGCAGGAAACTGCAAAATTCTGTTGCAGGATTGCGAAGACTTGCTCAGACTTCGCCTCTAGAATAACAGGCAAAAACCCGGATCTCCCAAATGGAAGATGATCTAGCCGCTCAGCAGTCTAAGGTGGAAAGTATGCAATCAACTAGAGATGTCACTGTGTTCAAATTGATCGATTTGGAGAATCGGGCAAGGCGCAACAATCTGAGAATTTTGGGCATTGCGGAGGGCCAAGAAGGGGCTAATGTTCGCCAATATGTAATTGAGTTATTCGAGGAGGCCTTCCCGGATCTCCCACAATGGGATTGGAAGATGCAAAGTCAGAGGGCTCATCGCTTTTCTTTCAACCAACGGAGGAATGGGGCTCAACCTGATAATCGCCCACGTGTCATTTTGATCTCCTTGAATAACTTTCTAGCCCGTGAATCTCTGTACGATCTGGCAAGGCCTGACCGCAAAATAACTGGTAAAGACCACAGCTTTTTCGTCCGTCCGGACTTTTGTCAGAAGACTGTTGAATTGCGCTGGCATTTTAGGCAACTGATCCCGGAGTTTCAGGCAAAGCGGGCTCAGGCATTTCTCCTGAACCCGGCCAAACTGAAGGTGATCTTTAAGGGTCAAACTACATTTTTTCACACAGAGGTTCAGGCCACGGGGTATCTATTAACTCTGAAGACAGGATAGAGGATCACTACTGATAGTGACTGCTCACAATGGACTGTGGACTTCGGTCAAATGTTACTATACCCTGTGGGCCAATATGTGTTTTTTTTCTTTTTTCGCCGCCTGCTTCTCTCCGGTTATCGGCTTCTCTCTTTTCCTTATTTGCTCCCAGGTTGCATCTTGTTCTGTTTATAGATTATTTTCCTTTTTATACAGTTTGTCTCTTCATTGCTTCTGTCAGTCTTTTTGAGTATATTATTACGACCGACTCCAAGGACACCTTCGCCGCAGCCGAACATCTCCACTTCCAGATTCACACCGACCCAAAGACGACCCTCAGAGACACCCTCGTCTACAGACCCCCGGGACCACGCACACAATTCAGTGAAGACATCACAGACTTCATCAGCCCGCACACACTCCCCTCCGCTGACTACATACTCCTTGGAGACCTCAAATTTCACCTGGAGCACAACAATGACCGCAACACCGCCGCCCTGCTGGACAACCTCGCCAACCTCGGACTCAAGCAACTGGTCAACACCCCCACCCACCACGCCGGCCACACGCTTGAACCAGTCTTCTCATCCAGCAAGCACATCACCTTCAGCCACTCCACTGGACCGACCACAGCTGCGTCCACTTCAGCTTCAGAAGAACCACGACCCACCACCACCACCCGCTTCAGATTCCCCACAGAAGCTGGAGTAAGATCACCACCGAGCAGCTCAACACCTCTCTCAGCCAGAACCCACCCGCCAGCGCAACGGACCCCAACGAAGCAGCTCGGAACTTCACACAGTGGCTGACCGCCTGCGCTGACGACCTCGCACCACTGAAGAACCCTCCCAGCAGAACCAGAAGCAAGAAGGCATCCTGGTTCACCGACGAACTCAAGAACTCCAAGAAGACCTGCCGCACCCTCGAGAAAGCCTGGCTCCTCGACCGGACCACTGACAACATGACCGCCCTCAAACACGCTACCCGCAAGCACCACCAGCTTATCCGCACCACCAAGAAGAAATCCCTGAAGGAACAACTGGACAACAATACCCACGACAGCAAGGAACTCTTCAGCATCGTCAAGGAGTTCTCCAACCCGAGCACTGGCACCAACGATATCACTCCGTCACAAGACCTCTGCGACTCCCTCGCCTCGTTCTTCCACCGCAAGATCGCCGACATCCACAACAGCTTCAGCACACCATCCACGCACCCCACCGTCGAACCAACGCCCCCCACCACCACCACCACCCTCCGCACCTAGACCACGGTGACCACCGAGGAAACAGCCCGCACGATGAACACCATCCACTCCGGATCACCGACCGACCCCTGCCCACACCACGTCTTCAACAAGGCCGACTCCACCATCGCACCCCAACTCCGGACATCATCAACACCTCCTTCAACACCGCCACCTTCCCGGGGAGCTGGAAGCACGCCGAGCTCAGCGCCCTCCTGAAGAAACCAACAGCGGACCCCACCGACCTCAAAAACTTCCGCCTCATCTCGCTCCTCCCTTTTCCTGCTAAAGTCATCTAGAAGATCGTCAACAGACAGCTGGCCGCCTTCCTCGAGACGAATGGATCCCTCGACCCCTCGCAGTCCGGCTTCAGAGCCAACCACAGCACCGAGACCGCCCTCATCGCAGCCACCCACGACATCCGGACCCTGCTCGACAAGGGGGAAACAGTGGCCCTCATCCTCCTGGACCTCTCCGCTGCTTTCGACACTGTCTGCCACCGCACCCTAGTCCAGCGCCTCAGCAATATCGGTATCCAAGAGAAGGCACTGGAGTGGATCATCTCGTTCCTCGCCGGAAGAACACAAAGAGTCCGCCTCCCCCCGTTTCGCTCCGAGGCCACCGAAGTCATCTGCGGCGTTCCGCAAGGATCGTCACTCAGCCCCACCATGTTCAACGTCTACATGAGACCTCTTGCAGCCATCGCACGCCAGCACAACCTCAACATCATCTCCTACGCCGACGACACCCAGCTGATCCTCTCCCTCACCAGAGACCCCGACACCGCCAGAACCTGCCTACACGAAGGGATGAAAGACGTCGCCGAGTGGATGAAGGACAGCCGCCTGAAACTGAACTCGGACAAGACGGAAGTCCTCATCCTGGGATCTTCGCCCTCCGCCTGGGACGACTCCTGGTGGCCCCCAGTACTGGGCACCGCACCCAAGCCAACCGACCACGTACGCAACCTGGGCTTCATCCTGGACTCCTCCCTCTCGATGACCAGACAAGTCAATGCCGTCTCCTCATCGTGCTTCAACACCCTGCGTATGCTTCGCAAGATCTGCCGCTGGATCCCGACCGAGACCAGGAAGACAGTCACCCAGGCACTCGTCACCAGCCGACTGGACTACGGAAACGCCCTCTACGCCGGAACCACAGCCAAGCTACAGAAAAGACTCCAGCGCATCCAGAACGCCTCCGCCCGACTCATCCTGGATGTCCCCCGACGCAGCCACATCTCCAGCCACCTGAGGAACCTGCACTGGCTCCCCGTCGACAAGAGGATCACGTTCCGGCTCCTCACCCACGCACACAAGTCTCTCCACGACCTGGGCCCCAAGTACCTCAACGACCGCATGACCTTCTACACGCCCACCCGCCAGCTACGGTCCACCAGCCTCGCCCTCGCAGCCGTACCACGCATCCGAAGAGCCACCGCCTGAGGAAGATCCTTCTCTTACCTGGCTGCCAAGACATGGAACTCCCTCCCCATCCACCTTCGGCTGACCCAGGACCATCTCGCCTTCAGGAGACAACTCAAGACCTGGCTGTTTGAGCAGTAGCATACCCCTTCCCCTAAGCGCCTTGAGACCCTCCCGGGTGAGTAGTGCGCTATACAAATGGTATGATTGATTGATTGGGTACAGCGGTGGTGTGAGCTGGGATCACGCAGCTCAACATCACCAGGGACAGTAGGTACCTATGCCTTTGAAGCTGGGAAGAGGTAGGGGGGTGGGCAGAGGGGGGGAGGGGAGGTCAAGCGTTGGGGGAGGGAAGGTTGGGCGCGGTGCAGTTCAATTATGTATAACCTAGTTATGGCAATTTACATAAAAGGCTCTTCAAGTTTCTCTCAATCTCATTCTAGGAGTCATGTCAATCAGTGCTATTAGATGGCCAGGTTTGGATAGATTCGGGTTGGCCAGTTCTGTATTCGAAGATATTGGGTAGACATAATTTAATCCAAATTTTCTCTTTAAACTGTTGTGGTTTAAACAACAGGAGGAAGACGGGTGTGCTCGCTAAACTGATTAGACACTGGGACATAGATGTATTATGTTTACAGGAGACACATGTCCCTTGGAATAACCGTGCTTGGTTAAAGGAACTGAGGTTGGATCGGATTGCCTGTTCCCGGCAAACTACAAGGGGGGTAGCCATAATGGCCAGGCGAGGAGTTAGCACCGTTATGTAGGTGAAGGTGGTCAACTTTGGCAGATGGGCTCTCGCAGATATAACAGTTAGGGGGTCTGCATATACTATCTGCTCACTGTACGGTTGTAACCTGGATGACCCCTCTGTCTTGCACTTTTTAAAAATTGAATTTGCCTTATAGCCCTCCCCAAAAATCTTATGCGGTGATCTGAATTTACATCTGAATTCAAACTTTGACTTAAATGCAATGTTCCGTACCCTGGGAGGAAAAGTAAGACATTTAAGGTTGTTCACAGGCTCTGTCGCGAACCCGCTTTGGTTGACGTTTGGCAGAAGTTGAACTCGTCAGACCCCGGTTATACTTTCTACTCAGCCCCCCACAGTAAACGCGTCCGGTTAGATTACTTCTTGGTGTCTGACTCGATCCTCGAAGGGGATATCTGTGAGTTGTATCTTCGAGTTCTCTCGGATCACAACCCATTGATTTTACAACTTCCATCAAAAGGGACAAAGCCTCCTGGGTCAGCCTGGTCATTTGAGCGGAAACTTCTGCTTGACCAGGAGTACTGTAGTCATATGTCAGAATGGATAAAAGACTTCTTCCTCAGAAATAATGGTTCGGCACCTTTGGAAGTTGTATGGGATGCCTCTAAGGCAGCAGTGAGGGGAGAGACTCCCAGCTTCTCATTGTATCATCAAAAGGCAATTAAAGAAAGGGTTAAATGCTGGAACAATCAGCTACAAGGCCGAGAAAGCACTAATTAGGGCTATCTCTGATCAGGCAAAAAAAGAGGAATGTCTTAGGCAGACAGCTATCTGTAGGAACAATATACATCACTATTTTGCTGAAGAGCTCGCTGCTAATTTCATTCAGTACAAAACTGAGATCTACGAGTATGGTGAAAGCACCGGGAGACTACTGGCTAAGAGGTTACAACACAAGGGGGTTCTGAATAAGTCGTAAAAAAGACAGCACAGGCTGGATACAAGATCAACTGGATAAGGTCCTTGAAGTGTTTCTGGAATTTTACAAATCCCTTTATTCTTCCTAAGAGGATGAGGTGGACTCGGGGGAGGAATATTTGGCTTATTATGTAAGGTCCTGGGGGATCTCTTTGAGGGGGGCCAACTTGCTTCTTTTTCTGATCTTCAAATCAAGTATGGTCTTCCCACTAGACAATTTCTTTTAATTTTTACAACTTAGGAGCTATCTGTTACAAAATGTGACAGAGCAGATATGTTCGCAAGTATCCCACTGGTGGCGCTCATTGAGAGGAGATCCAGGATTGGGGCTATATATCAAACTCTCATCTCTGAGTCCCCTGATGATTTAATTGCTCAAAATGTCAAGTGGGACAGGAAATTTGATCAAGTAGGGACCGATCTGGAGGTTTCCTTTGAGCTGGCCGATCAGATGTTAATTACTGGCAGTCTGCGGTCCCAATTCTACATGTCTGCCTTTGACCTGCATTACACTCCATCCAAAATTGGTAAATGGTCTAATCATTGAGGGAATTCTTGAAGAAGATGTGGGACCTGGGCTGCGGATACTATTCATATGTTTTTTTCCTGTCCTAAGCTAGCTAAGTATATAGAAGATATTGAGCGATTTCTGGTTGAAATCACTGGTAAAGCTCTAATTCTTACACCAGCTCTAGTGATCTTAGGTTCTGATCAGTCCCAAAAAGTCCCTCCGCGTAGTAAGCCCGAGCAAGGTTTCCTGTTTATTGCTAGGTCTATCTTTAGGGCATGCATAACTTTACATTGGATCAGCCCTGACTCCCCCATCTTTTGTAACTGGAGGGCCCGACTATTGGCAACGTACAACATGGAGTCTGCTCTGTATAGACTTAAAGGGCATAGAAGACAGGAAATGGGTCGCAGAATTTGGGCCCGGTCATGGATTGGTTAGGCTGAATCTCCTGTCTTTTTGATTATCGTTTATGTTGTTTACCCGCCCTCTGTTTTTTTTCGGTTGTTTCTTTATTTTTTTCTTTTCTCTTTCCTTTGTATTCTTGCATTGTGTACTATCTTATGTCAAGCATCTGCTTAATTTTTGGATTATGTATTGCCATAACTTTTGGTTTAAAGACAAAATAAAGAAAAAAAAATAGAATATCTCAGAAGTCAGATTGGATCAGGAACACTTTCTGCAGGATCACCTCAGCGCGCCAGGGGCGGCTCCGCCCCGACGTCGTCCACAGACATGACGTCAGCGGAGCCATATATGCCCCTCCCGGCGAGCTGACGTCAGTTTCCATCGGAGAAACATTTTCGCGCCACAACGCTGAGCCACCACTAAAAAAGGTGAAAATATGGGACCAGTGTTCAAAAATGATTAAAAAAGAGAAAGAAATTGAACGGTGAAAAAAATAGCTCCATAAAGGACAGTGCCGGGCACTGTATTTTGAAAAGTCAAAAATGGAAGAGCAAAGCATTAATGCCACAAAAGTGAAGGCCAAATACTTCTTTAAAGGTGGATGAAGAAGTTAAAAAACAGCATGGCAGATGACAGAAAGTAAGCAACCATAATATATAACCGTGAAGGACAATAAGTCTGGAACACAAGATCAAGGACAATTTACAACAATACGTCACCAGAAAGAGATGTCGTAACCCGAATAAGAGACCTATAGAATATGGCCTAGCCAATAGACTTGAACCAAGGGGTTGCAGGGGTGGCAAGAGACTCCAAGGCGATGAAGAAGGGGAGAGAAGGGGTTTGGGGAAAAACATGAATAGATTTCATACCATACAATCCTGGCATAGGTTGAAAAGGACACATGAATATGAGCATACAGCCCAATCCCAAGAACAGGCGGAGTAAAGCAATGAAAACCGGATGAAACAGTCTTTTACGGAGTGAAGAGAAAATGTCACCCTGCAGAAGGGTCAAGCCACCCGGATGGAGGCGCGTATAGAAATCCCAACCTGAAAAGGTTCTCACAGAACAGGGCGTTTAGGAATCTGCGGCTAGGCTGTGTCTCTACCAAATACATTGTTACAGTTGGTAAATAACTTGTTCATCTTATAGAGAAATCTAGCCGCAGATTCCTTAACTTAGAATAGATACCAAAGCCATACCCATAGAGGAGGCGGGTCTGTCACTGAGCCCCATCAAGTTCCAGAGGGAAAGTAGCCGTAAACAAGGTGACGAAACATGGTGGGGATCGCAAGCCAGCATAGCCACACTAGAGCATGAAGCTCATATAAGAGCGGAAAACATGGGAGGCAAAGGCAACACAAGCCGTCCAAGAACAGCATGAAAACCCCCGTATGTATACCGGGTGCGAGAAAGAAAACGCATACTAGGTATGTAGGTGTGAAAAGGAAAATTCATGATTTCGCAAAAAAGTGAAACTGAACCTAGGGTTTGATAGATCCGCAAGATCTGGCGTTCCAACCGTAAGGAAGACCCAGAGAGATGGCAACTGGTATGACAGTCAGCGCATACTGGTCCAGTATGCACAACAGCGGAAGGAAGCACTATTGAAACCTGCACCAGCTACAATACGTGTGACAGCATTGACAGGATGCCAAACCACGGCCAGAAAGTGCCAGTAGTACTAGAAACAGAAGACACGCCTGTACATAGTCGGACTGTCACAGATATGTGAAAGGACCGACGGCAACCAGCAGAAGCGCCCAAAACAGGACTACAGTAAGAACGATAGTCAAGCGGAAGACCAGAAGATACATAAGCATACAGTGTGGATCCTAGAACGACACTAAGTATAGCAAAGACCCTCCAGTAGGGAAGCGTCAGCAGCCCAGATGGGAGAGACGCAATAGCAAGAAGGCAACAGGCAAAAAGGGCACCCAGCAAGCCGGACACCCACAGAAGAGAAGCAGACCTGGTCAAGGACCATGGACACCGCATGAAGGGACGTTGCCTGCAAGATTCCGCTGAGTAAGAGCACAGAAGATATAGAATAGGAAGAATGAAGCTCAATAATGAAGCGTAACACAATAATAGACCAAAGCATGTGAAAAAACGAGGCGCAAAACGAGGACAGGGCGTCAGCCGTGAAAGCACTGCGCCTGAACTGAAGGGATCAAGGGCCCGAGAGACTGTGCCTGTCAATAGAATAGCAGCCATCATAGACAAGAGGATCACTGTAACGCTGAAAAAACAAAGACCTAGTCAAGGTAGGCGAGGTAGAAGCCGCACGGCAAGGAACCCATGCCGAGGCCTAAAAGCACTAAAGACAACTGGAGCCAATTGCAACTGAAGTGCAATACAGCAATGCCAGCATGAGGATCGCAGCAGAAAAATAGGACAGCCTGACCCGCAGAAGGATGTCGGTGAGGAGGCTCCATAGGAGCATACCAAGGCTAAGGCAGTCACACAATTGCCAGCAAATACCCCACAAAGGGTAAGTCTCATCCCCTGTGAGGGGGGGTCCTCGGGTAAAACACACATTCAGAGGAGTGGAAGGATGACAGAACCAGCCATCCGGCTGTTAATGAAAGAATACTGAAATGGCAGAACAACCGCTTACACCATCCGGGTACTATTCAAGAACCCAGGTTTGTTCCCTTTTTTTGAAGAAATCAAACCAACAAGGCAACATCGCCTATGCAGAAGAAAAAACATATCACAAGGCAGGAAGTTGTGCCGCAAGATTTAGGGTAGCCCAGACAAGAGGCGGGAGACCACTGAATCCGCGTGGCAGTCAAAAAGGTCCACGCCATTGAATGGCAGATCTCTAGATCTCAAACATTGTCTGGGAAACGACTATCGCAAAGCCAGGCATGGCGGCGCAAAGCCACAGACCGAGCAAGAGCTTGCCCCATCGAGTCAGTTGCGTCAAGGGAAGTCAGAGGGAAAACTGCGCCATTCCCCTGCCATCAAGCAGAAGGCGAAGTAATTCTACCCACGGCCCTTCTGGAATAAAAGGAAGGTGGTTCTCGACCAAGTCCCAAGGGGCAGAGGCTGCGTGTGCGAACACGCAAGCCATATTTAAAGCACGGATGCGAGCACTGGCAGAGGCGAAAAGCTGGCGACCACATGGGTCCAACCACCTAGACTCCATGGTGGGAGATAACAATGGCAAGGCGGAGGAAGACCCAAGTCAAAAGCCGCCTGAACAACTAGACCCTGAGCTCTAGGTGAAGGGACAGGCAGAGTGGATCATCTGGGGCAGGACGGTGTCGACGAGAAATGGCCCAACGACAGGGTCACTAGAGGAAGGCCTCGCCCATGTGCCAAGCATGATGTCAAACAAAGTTGTCGCAAGGGGCAGCAAAGGCTCCACCTCAACAGGCTCCATGTGGAGAAGATCCAGTAAAGGATCAGAAGGCAGGGAAACCCAAGGGGGCTGAAATCAAAGAATAGCTTCCGCCCTATGAAGAGCCAGTGGGTAGGCAGCACTAGCTTCAGTTGCCATCCGGGGAGGCGACAATAAACAGTCGGTAGGAGACGGTTGGAGACTAACCCGTCCACTAGACAGCAAAAGTGGAGGAGCCGGAGGCTGATCCGAAGGCCATGCAACACTAGGTACCTGCACCATGGACTGAAACAACTTCATATCTGGGGAGTCAGGAGGAACATCAACCTCTTGCAAAAGAGGAGGCGTAAGTGCCGGCACCGGCGTCAGCAGACGCCGTGTGTAAGTCGCATCGACGTCCGAGGAGTCGGGAGGAGCCGTGGACGTCGGCACCGGCGTCAACCGATGCAGAGTCGGAGTTGGCTCGACGTCGACGAGCTCCAAAGCAAAGGGGACTCGGCCTGGGTGCCGTCTGAGGTCAACCCCACCGCAATATGCGAGGAGGAAATACGTCGACAGGGCGTCGAGGCCGGCGCTGCCTCCATCAGCGCAGGAAGCCACGCAGGGCAATGCTGGGACTGAAGGGGTGGGCAGGACGGGCGACTCGGGGGGGGGGGCCCTCTGGGCCGTGTCCTGTCAGCGTCGTATCGGCTCCGGACCCGGAGTCGATGCACACAGCCGGCACTGAGGACCCAACACGAGTGCCTTCCAACTCTGTGGTACCCGAAGGCGCACCAAGGAGAGCGGGTGACCCAAAGTAAGAGTGGAGTGCTTTGAATAAGCCTCCATCTGGGCCCGCGTGACTCCGACTCCCCGAATAGGGAGGGTACGGAGGAGACGACTGCCGGACGTCCGTGCCTGGCAGGGATCGAGACGAATGGGCGCCAGCGTCAGGCGTATGGGAGGAAGACCTCCGCGACTTACACTTGTGCTTACCCGCCTCTGAACGACGTCCGCGGGAACAACATCGGGAACGGGCCCGAAGCAGAGAGGCGACGCGAAGGTGCAGGACCAGACAGCCGTGCAGCCAGCAATTTCATACGATGCTCCCTCAAGGACTTAGGGTTAATTCGTTGATAGGTGTCACACTTTGGAGTCGGGTGCACTCCTAGACGCCACATACAGATGGCGTGCGGGTCAGTGACAGACATCTGATGCGCACAGGTCTCACTCCTTAAAGCCCGAAGGCATTGCACACTGTTCCGGGACGCCGGAGGCATCGAGAAGGCCCGAAAAACAGGCCAAGGAACCGTTGATCTTTCAGGATCCGCGATGGGATGCAGAAAAGAAGAAAACTGATGTCAGCATGCCGGGAGGGGCATACATGGCTCTGCTGACGTCATGTCTGTGGACGACGTCAGGGCGGAGCCGTGCGGTGCGCAGAAGTGTTGCTGCGGAAAGTTTTCCACATCCAGTCTGACACATGGGGTTATTCTAAGTTAAGGAATCTGCGGCTAGATGTCTATCAGATAACTGAAAAAACAGCTAGTCCGGATCTCTGGTGCTGGCACCTCTCTATTGCTTATTTGGCCAAGAGAACCTGAATTTCTCCATGGAGTATGGACAAGTAGTCCTCCAGGAGGTGTTGTGGTGATCAAAGGTATGTTTGGCAATAGTACGAAAGGGTAGGGAGTAACCATATTTCACAATTTGTAACACCCATTGGTTGGATGATGTTCCTCTACTTGGGGTGGTAACCCAGAGAGGATTGAGAGGTCTGTTGAAGAGGAGCCTGATGGTAGTGCTGCCGCTGCTATAATCATCTTCGAAAGCCTTGAAAGGGGCAAAGTTGTTCGGGAAAGGGGTCTAACCGGCAGTGGCAGGCCAGTGGCTTTGATCTCTTAGAATCTTTCTAAGGCAGAGTCCGCCTTCACTCCGTACAGCCTAGACCCATCAAGTCCATTAAGGACTGTTGAACATCATTAGAGAAGCCTGTGGATCAAATCCAGCAGTAACGCTTAAACACCATGATAGTTCAAACAGCCCTACCTAGTGACGTAGTTAGGCTGGGTTTAGGTTGAGATGACTAATTGACACATGCACCACCAAGTTCTCCGGAGTAGTATGCTGGAGAAAAAATGGATATCTGAGAGAGACCTATGATGACGTATCCATCAGGACATTCGTGAGGGCTTCCTTAAAGGGGAGAGGAAATTCCGGATGTGTTTGCCTAGGGTTGAGTACCTTTGTCAAGACATTTGCTTTCATTTCTGCAGTAGGCAAGATGAAGTAAAAACCTCTGCCACTCTCTTTATGACTGTTGGGAAGGAAGCAGATTCCTCTATCACCACAGTTGGGTTCGCGAAGGATAAACCAATGTTTAGTGAAATGTCCAGCCCACTGGCATCCTGCAAGTTCAGAAAAAGGCTATAATCACCTTCCTCGTCATCATCCTTATCCTCAACGTATTGATGAAGTTTCCGGGTCAAAGTATCAGTATGAGCGATAGACTGCGAGCTCATGGGATAAGGATTCACTATCGCTCTGTTTCTGGCATCAAGGCCAGGGGTTGCTGTGCTCAAGGGGGAGTTGGGGTGGAGCCGGAACTGAATTAGTTGGAGCCAGACTCGGAGTAGGGGCTGGTCTCAAAGTGAAGTTGAGTAGTGCAGTTTGTGTCCAGGATGGATCTGCTAGAAGTATCCCACTCTGGGTCTCCTCAGATCTCTAGGACCCGAAGGTGCTCCAGAGCGATAAGGTGGTGCACCAGTGATGGTGACGGAGGTCTTCTTGAGCTCATAGAGCTGTTCAGGCTTCACTGATTGTCCTGGAAAGACAGTGTATATTGGGACAAGCTTCAGAATCGAGTCCGAAAGAGCCCCTTTGTGAGTGCCCGTAAGGCATTGCAGCGCCAGTCTGACGAGGAGCACGCCCTATAATGTAGCATGACACCCATCTGCCTGTGTGAGGGCTACTGTTCCTACAGGAACGGAACCGCCTGTCCGCTTTCTTTGACACTGAGGAGAAGGTCCGTTTTTTCACTGTTTTACCCATCTTTGCTCCAAAAAACCTTACAAAGAGCTTATCACCCACTCTATGTTGCTTGGTATGATCAATATAGAAACTCAATGGTCTTTTATGGTCCAACTGATGGGGTGTCTCTACCTCCTTAGCGGGGTGAGAAAGAGCAAAGAATGCCAGAAGGGTGATGTCCTGACCGACATGCAAAGGAAAACCACTTTCAGTACAAAGCAAACTTAGGTCCTCAAAACCAATGCATCAGTGAAGAAGGTTGTGTAAGGTGGATTGGCAGAGGGAGTCTGAAGTTCACGCCCAGGTCTAGTGGCTGTTAAGGCAATGAGGAAGTTTGTCTTTAAGGTCAGTAGTCTAAAGGGATAACTGTGCAACAGCTCAATAAGGGGTGCACATCAAGAATGTGAGGACTAAGTTAAAGTGTCATTGGGGCAAAAGGGGCTTTGGTGGAAACAAATATTGCAAACCCTTCAAAAATCTCATCACAACTGGTGATTTAAATAAAGACTGATCCAACAAATGAAAGGGCAAAAGAGCCAATAAGTAGCACTTAACCGTGCCAAAGAAAAGTCATTGCTAGGCTAGTAACTGAACAAACAGTAAAACTTAGCCTGTAAAGGGTCGATTTGTCTGGTGCCGTTCCAATCCAAAAACTTGTCCTAATAGCTGGCGTACAATGATTTAGTGCAGGGATGCCTCGCTGCTAAGCTAAAATGAACAACCTTGTGGAGCAGGTCCCAGGAGGTCAACTGTAACTGCTCAATCTCCAAGCATGGACATGCAAAGTTTGCAGGCCTGAGTGCAAACCCCTGCCCTGCTGCTATGACAGTAGATCCACCCCAAGCAGCAGGATGATTAGAAGACAGATGCTATTGCCCAGGAGTTCCAGATAGCACATTCTCCTGTCCCAATCCAGTGCCGTTAAGATGACTTGGGCCCTTTAATTTCTGATCATCTTCAGACTTGGGGCAGAAGAGGCAGTGGGAAACCAACAGGAGTCCTGAGTTTCACTCTAGAAGGAAGGCATATCTGAGCAAGAGCTGCTTTGAAAACACCACTTTGCAGAAGTAGTGACATTGCAAGTTCTCAGCTGTAGTGAAATGATCAAACCAGGGCTCTCCCCATTGCTGGATAACAGCCCGTGCCACCTCTGGGTACACCTGCCATTTAGGATACACTAGGAGTCCGGGACCACGTTCGTCCATCCCAGCAGATCCCGTAATGTGGTTTACCACCAGAGAAATCCCTTGGTGGTTCAGCCAAATTTCCAAAGCTGCATTGTTTCTTGGCCCATGTGGAAAAGACCCCATCCTGCTGGTTTCAGTCCCAAATAGCAGCGATGTTGTCTGTGAGAATCTACACCAGCCATGCCTTGAATGACAAACATAGCAAACACAACAAGATGATGGACGGAGTGCTGAAACTTTTCAACCACTCACCTCCAGTCAAGAGATCTGGCTTTAATCCATTGTTCATTTGCTCACTATGCCACCTCAGTTTGGTTCCAGCTGTACGTAAATTAGTCTTGACCCTGCTCCTTATGGGAACAGTCCAGCCCAAGATGCCAGGCCAGGTCCTCACTGGATTAGAAACGAGCAACCTGGGACTAGTCTGGCTGATGAGGGGTGCAACCCTGAAACCGGTCCCAGGATGCTTGATTCCGGTCCATGAAAAACCTAACCTGGCAGTTCGGGCAAGTCAAGACTGATTTACGTATGGCTGGGTTTAAACTTGAATGGCGTGGGGAGCAAAGAAAATATGGTTTTAGGCCAAGATTTCTGTACTGGGGTGAATGTTTGACATTGATCAACATTCTGTCCATTAACTGTTCTTTTTGCATTTGTCACCCCGAGTGGGACAGGTATGCCCACACATGGGTCCTATGCTCTTCATGTCACTGGAGTCAAACTAGCCTGGCTGATGAGGGGTGAAACCTCAAAACCATTCCAAGGATGCTTGTTCCGTTCCAGAGAGGACCTGGCCCGGCAGTTCGGGCTGGACTGTTCCCATAGGATCAGTGTCCAGACTGATTTGCATATGGCTGGGTTTAAACTAGAAAGGCATGGAGAGTAAAAGAACAATGAACTTAGGCCCCGATATCTGTACTGGGGTGAATGTTTGACGATTGTTCAATATTTTGTCCATCAACTGTTCTTTTTGCATCCTTTGAAGGACAGCAGGAAGGCTTTTAACTCCAAGCAAATTGAAAACAACTCAAACTGATGTGGAGGCAGGTCTCTGCTTTAGACCAGAGTCCTATGATTTCTATATCTCTCAGATGGCCTCCCCAACCCAGCTGAGCTGTATCTGTCACCACCATTAGCTAAGGATGGGGTAAGGAGAGGGGTCTACTACTGGTCCAACTGCAAATGAGAAGCCCCACTGTCTCCTGGATGGAATCTAACAGGCTACCTTGGTGTTGGGTCCAATGAGACTTCAAGTTTCACGGCAAGGCTTGCAAGTGCCACCTGGTATGATTGTAGAGCAGGACGCAAGAAACATCAGAACCATCTTCATAGAGATCCAGGACAGATGCTGAAACATCAGGATTGTAGCCGGAAAGCCCAGGAAACAAGCCAAGCAAGCTTTCATTTTCTAAGAGAGGCTTTTATGACCGCCCCCATCTTGATTTTTCCAGATACTGAAGAAGCCTTTTATGTTGAAATATACACGTCAGATATTCCAAAGGGTGGAATACTGTACCAGTGTCAGAAAATGACAGGACAATCACACCCAGCTGCCTTTCGTTCAAGAAAATGAACAGCTCCAGAAGTAAACTATTCAATTGCAGACAAAGAACTGCTAGCAGTTAAAGACCCATTCCAAGACTGGAAGCATTATTTGTTAGGAGCTAAATATGTAGTGACAGTTTTTAAGGATAATCAGAATCTTTAATTTTTGAAATCGGCCTAAACTCTTACCCAAAAACATTTAAGATGCTTTTTTACCTTGCAGATTTTAAATTTGCAAAGACGTACAAACCTTGTGCAACTAATCGCAAGCCAGATGCCCTTTCTCGACCGAATGCACAAGTTACTACTCGTGTAACGATATATCTGTAAGAGACACTAGTTAGTGACAGATTCCTTACTTAGAATATCCCCAGGCATCAGAATAGATCCGGAAAGTTTTTTCATCAGCAGTACCGCTGTGCGTCGGTAGGTGGCGTCTTGCAGCTCCACGTCCGTCGCTGGCGTCGTAAGCGCAGAGATGACATCACAGAGACTACTTAGGTGCCACCAATGCACGCGGATGTCAGTTCTGTACACGACTTTCCGTGCCAGGAACGCAGAGCCATGCAAGAAACGGACCACTGGTGCCATGAAACTAGGGCCCTGAAATGGATGACCTTAACCCTAGAAATAAGTTCGCAGAACGGGGAGGATGTGTGGGGTGGTAAGGAATCTATTACTAAGTAATGTCTCTTACAGATATAACGTTACACAAGGAGGCTCCTTAGCCAATGAGTAACATGCTTTGATGCACAGAACAACCCATCGAGAGATGGCCCGCTTGTGCACGGCCCGGCTTTTTTGGCGCCCACATAGCCAACAAAGAGCTGGTCATCCACCCGGAACTGTTGTGTGCAGTTGAGGTAGAATGAGAGCACATGTTTTGGGTCCAGACGGTGGAGCCTCTTTTCCTCCTTTGAAGGTTGGGGAGGCGGAAAGAAAGTGGGCAAAGTGATGGTCTGTCCTATGTGGAAGGGTATGACCACCTTTTGCACGAAAGAAGGACGGGTCCTTAAAACCACCTTGTTCGGAAGAACAGAAAGGAAAGGAGGTTTAGTAGAAAGAGTCTTGAGCTCACTCACTCTTCTGGCAGAGGTGATAGCTACCAGGAAAGACGTCTTGAGAGCGAGAAGACGTAAACGACACTTATGAATGGGCTCAAAAGGAGCGCACATCAGATATGTAAAGACAAGATTTAAATCCCATTGAAGCATTATGAAGGGCACAGGAGGAAACGTGTGAGTAATGCCTTTGAGAAAAAGGTTAACAACTGAGGATTTAAAAAGAGAAGGCTGATCTGGAAACCGAAGAAAGGCAGAGATGGCCAAAAGATAACCTTTGATAGTGCCCAGAACAGAGCCCTGCTGGGTCAAGGATAGAAGGAACAGAAGACCTCAGAGGGGCAGAAGGGGATTCACAGCCAATGCTGTGCACCATGCCACAAATTTGTTTCACCTGCAGGTGTATACTGTCTTAGTGGAGGGACGCCTGGCTGTTAGAATGACGTCACAGACTTCGGGAGGAAGATCGAAAGCTGTCAACGGTCGCCGCTCAATCTCCACGCATGGAGGTGGAGGTTGGACAGGTTTGGGTGGAGGACCGTCCCCTGCTGCTGAGACAGAAGATCCTCCCGAAGAGAAAGTCGGATGCTGAGAAGCTCGGGACACTAGTATCTTCATGTCCAATCTGGAGCCACAAGGATGACTTGGGCCTGGTCGCATCGAATCTTCTTCAGCACTCTGGGCAGAAGTGGTATAGGCGGAAAGGTGTACAACAGAGCACAACTCCACACGCGATGAAAAACGTCGCTGAGCGAGTGCCACCTTGAAAATTCCAACACGCAGAACTGATGACATTGCGTGTTCTCTTCGGTGGCGAATATATCTAACCAAGGCTCTCCCCACTGTTGAAATAGATCTTGCACCATGTCCGACTTCAAACGCTATTCGTGATCCATCAAGCACCGGCGGCTGAGTTAGTCCGCCCTGACGTTCAAAGTGCCTGCCAGGTGTTAAACCACCAAGGTAATGCCTTGATGTCCCAGCCATGTCCAGAGGCGCAGAGCCTCCGGACATAGAGTCGACATCCCACCCCGCCCTGTTTGTTGCAATACCACATGTCGGTGGTGTTGTCTGTGAACACCAGCACTACACTTCCCCGGACAGAGGGAAAGAATGCCTTCAGTGCAAGCCGGATCGCCTGAAGCTACAAAAGGTTGATATGGAGCTGGGACTCCACCGGAGACCAGAGGCCTCTGATCTCCGCCTCTCCCAAGTGGCCTCCCCATCCCAGTAGGGACGCATCCGTCACCACTGTGTGCTCGGTTGGGGAAGGGAGAGGGATCAGACAGGTTGCCCTGATGCTGTGCCCACTTGAACTACAGGTCCAACTTTAGATGACGCACATGCCATCTGGTATAGTGCACCAGTAGGATGCAGGGGGCCATCAGGCCCAGGAGCCGGAGGGTCATCCTGACAAACCTGGGATGGAGGCTGAAAGATCGGAATCATAGTCTGAATATCCCGGACTCGCTGCTCGGGAGGATAAACCTGAAACTGCGTTGAATCCAGAACCGCTCCGATGAAGGGGTGCTTCTGAGAGGGACTCAGATGCAACTTTGGCACGTTGATGGAGAACCCCAGCAAATGCAGGAGGTCGGCCGTAGTCGGAAGGTGGGTGATGACTGTCAGGGGCGAGCCCACCTTCAACAACCAGTCGTCGAGGTAGGGGAAGACTGACACCCCTGACCTGCGCAGATGAGCTGCAATCACCCCCATCACTTTGGTGAACACCCAAGGGGCACTGGTAAGACCAAAGGGGAGCACGGCAAACTGAAAATTCTCCTGGCCTACCGTGAACCATAGGCACCGCCGGTGGGCTGGCAGGACGGGGATGAGAACATATGTGTCCTGCAAGTCCAACGCTACCACCCAGTCTCCAGGGTCGAGGGCAGCCAAGACCTGAGCCAGAGTCAACATCTTGAACTACTCCTTCCGGAGGAAGCGATTGACGTTCCTGAGGGCCAAGATGAGGCGCAGGCCACCTTTGTCCCATCTTGGGGACTAGAAAGTAACAGGAATAACAACCACGTCCTACTTTTGGCCCAGGAACGCGCTCAATGGCACCCTTGGCCAGGAGGGCTGTGACTTTCTGTAGGAGAAGAGCAAAGTGATCCCCCAACATGCGGTGGAACTGAGGCGGCATGGCCGGGGGGGGGGGGGGGGGGCAGACTCGAAGGAGAGGGAGTAACCCCGGTGGACAATTTGCAGCACCCACCTGTCCAAAGTGACAGAATGCTAGTGGGGAGGTTATTTTGAATCTTGCCACCCACAGGCGTGGGGTGCACCCCAAAGCTCGGACTAGGAAGGCTTTGAGGCAGATGCTGCGGGAGTGGAGGTGGACTGATCCGCCCTTTGGCCCCCTGTGCTGCCACTGCGGCCTCCAGGCCCTCGAAGTTGGTTCTGCGCAGGCTTCTGGCTGAACGAACGTGCAGGGGCACACCTTCCGTGGCCACGAAAGGAACGAAAGTGAGACGTGGCCGGGCGTGTGGTGGAAAGACCCAAGAACTTGGGCATAGCCCGTGAGTCCTTAAAACGCTCCAGCGCACTGTCAGCTTTATAGCCAAACAGGTGAGTGCCATCAAAGAGCATGTCCATGAGAGAGCTTTGGACATTTGGCGATAACCCGGTAGATCTCATCCAAGCATGGTGACGTAGCGCCACAGTCGTAGAAATTGCTCTACCCAGTGAGTCTGCGGTGTCCAAGCCACACCGAATGGCGAACTTAGCAGCATCTTTACCCTCGGCAACAGCACAGCCTTGGACACTGAGGCAACACCGGCGCAACTGTATCCAACACCGCGTGGGAATAGCGGCCCAACAGGCATGCAGTGTTCACCAACTGCAACCCTAAGCTGGCAGAAGAGAAAACCGCTTGCCGAACTGCTCCAGCTTCTTAGAGTCCTTATCCGACTGGTACGTGGGAAAGGCACTCTGGGACGTCGAAGCTTGGATGACCAGACTCTCGGGCGTAGGATGAGTGGTCAGAAAGGCAGGGTCACCCGGCGAGGGGTGATGACACCTGGTGACGTTCTTATAAACAGGGGCCCTGTGGCAGGCCACGACCAAGTGCCCAGTAAGACGTCAGTGAGGGCGTCATTAATTGTCAGTAGGGGCTCCGACGAAGTGGGCTCCGTCTGGAGCACCTCAGTGAGGACATTCGTTTTTAGGGCCACCATAGGGAGGTCAAGGTTGAGGACCTCAGCTGTCCGACGGAGCACCACCGCGTAAGAGGCGCCCTCCTCCATGGTAGGTGGAGGAGAAGCAAACCCCAGTTCAGGGGAGACATCAAGGCCGCCAGCCTCCCCTAACTAGACCGCCCAGTCCTGCTCAGAGTCACACTGACAAGCAAGGATGTCCTCGGACGCCTCCCAGTCATCCTCCACCTCTGCCATATGTGGTACAGGCTGCGGCGGTAGAGCAGGGGCTGGGGAAGGAACAAACGGAGTCGGAAATGGCATCGGAAAATGCGCCGATGGGGCTGAACCAGCGCTGTGTCCCAGTACGGATCCCAGGCAGGAACAAAATTGTCCTGTAACCTGGGCAGGGGCAGAACCAATGGTATCCACTGCGGCGCCAGAGCGGAGGATGGCACTTGTGCCGGAGTTGGCAGCGGAAGACCTTGTGGCGCCATGGCCAGAGCCAGCGGCGCAGGATCCTGTGGGGCCGGAGCCGCCGACGGCCCAACAGGATCCTGACACAGGACCATGGGGCCCGAGGGCGTGCCGGCGGAAGCCAGAGGCCTAAACAGGCGGTCCACGGTAGCAAGAAATTCTTGCACCTGTGCGGGAGTCGCTGACGGACCCGGGTAAAGCGGGTAGGCCACGGACTCCCGGGCTCTGAAGGAGCCGTAGAGTCAGAACCCCTGTCCCCTCGTCCGCATCCAGGGACCGACGGGGGGACGTCGGAGAACGACAACACTTCTTCGACTTCTTTTTGTGTCGTCTCTTACCCGAATCTGAGGGTGAAGACTAGGAACCCGAGGAGCGATCACGGTGGCCTCGCAATCGTTTTCTACAGCGGGCCCTGGACCATGAACAGAGCTAGGACGAGTGACGGACCTCAAGCAACTTCCGGCACCGCTCCCTCAAGGCCTTCGGCCATGGCCCGACAATCCAAACAGGACTGGGAGTTGTGGTTGTACTCCTGACAGTAGAGACAGACGTCGTGGGGGTCCACCACCGACATATTGAGACGGCAGGCACCGCAAGACTTAAAAATAGGCTTCCCTAGGTGCACCAGAGTAGATTCAAAAGTATAGGAGGCAAAAGTCTCAAAAAGATAGTCAAAAACTGACTAGGGTACGTGCTCTAACCGGATCTGCCCTTAATGGCGCAGAAAAAGAAAGAACTGACATCAGCGCGCATGGGTGGTGCCTAAGTAGTCTCTGTGACGTCATCTCAGCGCTTACGACACCAGCAACGGACGCGAAGCTGCAAGACGCCACCTACAGACGCGCAGGTGTACTGCTGGCGAAAAAACTTTCCGGATCCAGTCTGATGCCTGGGGATATTCTAAGCTAAGGAATCTATCACTTATGTGTCTCTTTCAGATATAGCAGGAGAATCCAAGATCTTCAGCCAGGAGCCAATCATCCCCACAGAGAAACTTTTAAGTGTAACTCTGCATTCAGATTCTACTGAAAAAAGGGTGAAAGGGGCAAAAGCAAATTCAGACCGCGATATAAGAGATGATCTTCCCACCTGCAAAGAAGCAATATACTTGCCAACTAAGAAGCTGCAAGAACTAGCTCTAAAGACCTGCCATGACAATACGATGGCAGGGCACACAGGTATAGAAAAACAATGGATCTGGTAAAAAGACTTTTGGTGGCCAGACATGAACCCTCATATAAAACAGTAGGTGTTAACCTGTGAGGTATGCATCAAAGGAAAATCAAACAGACAAGAACCACAGGGACAAGCTCAACCTTTACCACAGCACCTCACCCGTGGCACACAGACTATGGATTTAATTGTAGGCCATCCTTCAAGTCAAGGATTTATTAACACTTTAGTTTTTGTTGACATCTTTTCCAAAATGAGCCACTTTATTCCCTTAAAAACTCTTCCTAACGCTTCTAAGTTAGCACAGTTCTTCAATGTGTAGTGAGAGCACATGGGATTCCAGAAGCAGTGATTTCAGACCATGGCACTCAGTTTGTGTCACGATTCTGGAAGGCTTTCGTGAAAAGCAGTCAATACATGCCTCGCGGCGGGATGCCTGACTTTCACTTTGTGGATACCCTGCTATTTCACAGGGGAATATCAGGACGGGTTCCCTAAGCAAGCGCCAGGACACCCACTGCGGGTAGCTGTGCGCTATATAAGCTCAACTACATTTACATTTATTTACATTTACATGGTATTCCACTAGTTATCACCCTGAAACAGATGGGTAGACTGTAACAGTCAATCAAGAATTTGAACAATCTTTACGTCTGTATCTCGGAGACCAAGAAGGTGAACGGCCAGAGCTAATTGTGTATTGCCTATAACAATGCAATACACAAGTCCTCTGGGTATACACCTTCCTAGATAAATTCAGGAAGGTTCCATATTATGAAATTAAATAAATGAAATAGATATTTATACATCACACTACTACTTAAGGTTGTCTAGGCGCTAGAGATTTAGGAAGAAGAAAAAGACATAAGAGATGCCTAATACAGAGTCTTTGAAATATTGAGCACTAAGAAACTATTTGTTAAACAGCCAGGCTTTTAGTGCCTTCCGGAAAGCTAGCAGATTGGGTTTTTTCTTTCTAATCTAATGGCAGGGTGGTTGCAGAGTCTTGCCATGATGGTAATGAAGCTTCCGCCTGCCCAAGTGGCTCTCCTGACTTTGGTACGAGAAGGCTAGCTAAGGAAGCGTACTGCTGCTTACAAGTATTCTTACAAGGTAGGCACAAATCTGCCTTCGTTTTTCCTGGACTCCAATTGCAGAATTTATATATATAAAGTTTTATATAGCGCGAACTTGATCCCGAAGGATATCAGAGCGCTTTACAATTTGAGGCAATTAAATAACTTCCCACCCTATACACCCACATCCCACTATGGAACTAAAAACACAAAATTAGAACAAAAAATGTAATAACTACTACAATTTTTACACAGATAATAAAAACAAAAACAAATCTTATACCAAAAATACATGCATGACACACATACAAAATAAATACAAACATAAGCAATGAGTTTGAAGGGTTCAGGAAGTAGTAGCATTAAGGGGCTGTAAGAGGTTTTTAGGACTCATGGGAGGGTAAATAAAAATAACTGTAAATTAAATAAATAGTTTAATGTAATAAATTAAATGCAATTTAAAAAAATTAAATAATACATTAAAATTAATAATTAAATTAACTTTGAGGAGCTTGGGAAAAAAAACTCTTCAGCCCATAAATATTAAACTAGGAATTAGAAAGAAAAACACCATTCTCTCAAGGAGTGCCACGTAAAGGCATCTCCGAAGTTGATGATGGAAAGGGGCTAGTGGTTCAGACTGCAATATTGCAACACCTTCCTCCTGCCTGCCCTCATCCCATTTATCCAGCTGCCAGAGAAGAAAAACACCATACTTATCGAATTATCTTAGAGAGAGACATAGCATTACAGTGATGTGCTTGACCTAAAGTTCAAGCTCTGTACTAACAGAATAGCTAGACTTGATAACAAGCTCTGGCTAATGCAACTTGCTAAACAAATGATTGCAGCTCTTGGAGGATAAGCACATTTTCTGTGGAAGCACACAACTTCTGCCCAATCAAAACACGTACTCCTGTCCGCCAATGTGTGGATGACGCCAAAGCCCCTCTCTGTAGTATGCCTGAAAACTCTTTTTAATGTTGATCACATAAGGTAAAGCAATAACTGCGCGGTAGAGCCAGACCTAAAAAAATAGAAGAAAAACACTTATTTTTCCGGACACATTTCACGTGTTCTATTAAGCTGTGAAGCTCTGAAAGCGGAAGTTTGATGGAAGACCCAGATAACCACATCTTCTGAGAGAAGCCTTTTTAGTGCTTGCTAATTTGTTCTCTACTAAAAGCTCCTCTAGAGACAAAGGGTTTTTTAAGATTCAGGGAAGAGTAGAGTTAAGTGTTTGTTTTGGTTTCAGGGAAGGGTAGTGTTAAGGGGTAGCAAAGAGAATATAGGGTTATGGTAGTTGTTAGAAATCGGGTCTCTAGTTGGCAGGGGTATGCACCCTGTCCAAGTAGGGACCACAATCCTACTCAGGGTAAATCCCCACACAATCCTAAATTATCCTGTGCTCACCCCTGGTAGCTTGGAACAGAGAGGCAGGCTTAACTAAAAATTCAATGTGTAAAGTATTTGTGCAATAACTCATAAAACCACACGTTAAATACACCACAAATAGACTTCACAACAGTTTAGGAAAAAATATAGAATATTTATCTGAGTAAAACAAGACCAAAACGCTCAAAATCCATCAAGTAGTAGGCGAGATATTGAATGTTGAAGAAATAATGCAATAAGGCGCTTAGAAGCAAGTAGCTTTAACAAAGTTACATCAGATCGCGAGGGACCGGTGCAAATCCAAAGTTAGGGCCGACCGCGATGGAGCGCGGGCTGTCTACAGGGATCCACCTGGGGCCGCTCAACACAGTACCTTAGATCCTGGGGTGCAATCCGCACGGCGAAGCTTTGCGTTGTCTGGCGTCTGTCCTGAGAGTCTATGCGGAGAGGCTTTGAGGGGCTTTGCGCTGCATAGTGTCGGATCTGGCAGAAACTCAGCTGAAGAACCCATTTCTAACCCCCAGACATTGGAGGGGGTATCTAAGGCAAAGGTAGGCTCATAGAAGGCAGAGTCCGGCAGCGCCAGCAGAACTGCAAGAAGTCTTTAGTGCCCCTGAGACTTCAGAAACAAGAGGCAAGCTAAGAAGCCCTTGGAGATCATGGATCACTCTGTTAAATCATATATATATAGTGGTGGGAGTTTTGTTATTTTGTTATTTCTTTTGAACTACACTCTTTTTTAACTTGATTTAGATAATTGTCAGTAGGAGCTGAACAAATCACACAAACTTCTATTTATGAAGCATGTTTTTGAGACTGGTAATAGGATAAGAGAAATTGAGATATGGGAAATAGGCCACTTGGCCTAATGTACGAGTTACTTACCTTCGGTAAAGGTGTATCTGGTAGAGACGATTCTAGCCGCAGATTCCTTCACGTAGAATTATCCCCAGGCGAGAGACTGGATCCGGAAACTTTTTGCAACAGCATCCCTGCGCGCCGGGGACGGAGCAACACCACGCGACTCCGCCCAGGCATCGTTCGCGTACGTGACGTCAGCGAGGTCACATAAGACTCACCCCGGCGTGCCTACGTCTGTTTTCTTTGGAGAGCTTTTCCGCACCACAATGCGGAGCCACCAGACAAAAAACTGAGGAAGCATGGGAATAGTGTGCTAAAGAGTAGAAAAAAGAGAGAGGAGACAAACGACCCCATAAAGAACAGTGCAATACCGCAGTGTCCAATGGCAGGGGAAGAAGAAAGAACACCGCAGAGCCCTGAGCAACCACCCTGCCAGTACATAGACAGCCTTCCCCCTGAGACAAGGAACAGGCGTAAAAAGCCATGAAACAGGTAACGGGCCTACCACCCCCATCCAGGAACAAGGAAGGGGAGTCCGTACCAAGACGGACAGGAACACAAACCTCCAAGCCACCCCAGCATAGAGGGCAAACACCCCTCAAGGAACAAGGGCAAGGCCTGGCCATATGACCCCTATTCGGAGGTTAGCAGTGGGGCCAGGGCCTTCAGAAGCAAGAGGAAGGAAAGGGAGTGAAGGACAGAGATGGAAGGCAACCCCCCCCCCCCAAACCTGGAGTAGCCAGAGCAGCGGGGCACAAGAGCATCGTAACCCCATCCTCCAAGGAACCAAGAGGAAGAGTGAACCACAACCAGACAGAGCCACCCGTCAAGCGCAAAGAAGGCACTCACAGGAGACACCGCTCCCCACCGGGAGGCAAGTACCGAAGACCAACCCAAGGGTCCTCGCAGAACAGGGAGGAAGGGCGGGTAGTGAAGGAATCTGCGGCTAGAATCGTCTCTACCAGACACATCGTTACCGAAGGTAAGTAACTCGTACATCTGATAGAGACTACTAGCTGCAAATTCCTTCACGTAGAATAGATACCCTAGCAATACCCACAGGGAAGGAGGGTCTGCGAAAGGACCCCACCAGCATGGACAGAACAGAAGGTCCCACAGGGGACCAGAACTGCGGGCCAGAAGCAAAAACTTCATCCCCGCCAGGCAAAAGGAAACCCCACAAGGAGAACACCACCGACCTCAGAGGGTGTAGGAGGAAGAAGACTGAAGAGGTCCGTACCCTCACAGTAGAAGAACCAAGGGCAAGGCTAGAGAGGCCGAAGCACCTCACTCCCTGACAAGGCAACAGAGCTTCATAGCTTCCATCCAATGCCAAGACAGTAAGAGGAGGAAGAAGAAGAAAAAGCCCAGAGGGCCCAAGGAAATGAGGGAAAGGAAGGCAAGCCTTCTCCAGATGGAATGCAACAGGCCAGCCAGAACAGCGCCAACAGTCATTAGCCGCCAGAAGCAAGAACAGCACAGGCCCCAGAAAGACCGGGCAGTCCAAGTCTGACAAGGGAGCACTCAGAATCACCCCAACCCTCAGGACAGGGGCAGGAAAATGAGAAAATGCACTGCCACACCACTATGTGGGGCCGCGCACACGACCTCAAGAAGGAAGCAACATACAGAAACGCCATGGAGAACCAGCACCAGAAGGCGACCAGAACTCACTAGCAGAGCGCAAGCTATATAACAGCTACCACTACCCCACTTAGGGTATGTTACGTCCCAAGACATGGGAAATCAGTTTGGAAGAATTTCCACAGCAGAGGAAAAAACATAGGGACCACGGGGAAAAACACCCTCGCAGAAGGCTTGAAAAGCCCAAGCAAATCAGAAGGCTTAATCTCAGTCTGAGCAAAAGCTCAAGCAAAACACACATATAGGCAGCAAAGGGCCGTCCAGCAGCCAACAATGCCAAAGTCCCAAAGGAGGACTCAATGGCCAAAAACATACTCAACAGTCAGAACAAGCGGCCTAAGAAGGCCTAGAGCCAGCAAAACTCACCAGTCACTGAGGAGGGGAAGGAGGAGGATAAGTGGAGGAGGAGGAGGAGGAGGACAGAGCCCTGCCAGGAACCTTTGGATGGCGGATTCAGCCGGGGCATGGAACAACAGGCTGCCGCCAAACGGAAGATCAATGTGCTGCTCCCGAATATTTTCAGGGAACACAACGTCCCAAAGCCAAGCATGGCGACGGAGGGTGACTGAGAAAGCTATGGCCCGGCCCAGCACCTCTGAGATGTCCGGAGCGGAGAATAAACGCTGCTAGCTTCCTGCCATTCAAAGCATGATGCCGTAAGTCCACCTGGACAGTCTCTTGGGAGGCTGCGGATCCCGGAGACTCAGCCGAGTCCCACAGACAAGAGGAGGCCCTAGCCAATAAACGCAAGGTGTTAAGGGCCAGCTGGGCAGCGCTGGTCGAGGCGAACATGTTCCGTCCCCAAGAGGCCAGCCAGCAGGCCACCCGGGACGGCGGAGTCAACAGTGGTGGCAGCAGAGGGGTGGAGGGAAAGGCACGACGGGTCACGCGTTGCCGGAAGGTGACGGTGCAGAAGGTGCTGAGGCACCGGATCTCCTGAGGTGGGTCGCCTCCAGACCCCCGTCAGGGAAGAAAGGAGCGAACCCTCAAAGGGGAGTAAGATCTCCCTCCCACCAGAGTCCTGGTGGAGAACCTCCAAGAGATGGTTCGCCGGAAAAGTGAGCAACCGGGTCACCCATGCGCAGAATGCCCACAGCCGTGGACACCGCGTGAGCAAATGCCGCACCCGCCTTCATAGGGCCCCGCGGTGGAGAAAGCAGCTTCAACTGTTGGCACACCTCACAGTCCGTGATGCCGTGATCCTCCCCCAAACACCACATACAAATGAGGTGAGGGTCCGTTGCCGGCAAGTCTTGAAGCCCGAAGGCATTCGCACACTGTTCCACCAAAAGAAGAGACATCGGGAAGAAAAAGGGCCCCAAACAGGCCCGTAGTAAGGACCGGATCCGCATTGCACGCGGAAAAGGAAAAAACTGACGTAGGCGCGCTGTGGTGGGTCTTATGTAACCTCGCTGATGCCACGTACGTGGACAACGCCTGGGCGGAGTCACGTGGTGTCGCTCCATTCCCGGCGCGCAGGGATGCTGTGGCAAAAAGTTTCCGGATCTAGTCTCTCGCCTGGGGATAATTCTACGTGACGGAATCTGCGGCTAGTAGTCTATCAGATATAGGGTCCACTACCCCACCCCGCCTTGCTTGTTGCAATACCACATGGCGGTGGTGTTGTCTGTGTACACCTACACAACTCTCCGCTTGACAGAGGGAAGGAATGCCTTCAGTGCAAGTAGGATCGCCCGGAGCTCCAAAAAGTTGATGTGGAGCCTGGACTCCGCCTGAGAACAGAGGCCTCTGTTATCCACCACTCCCACATGGCAGCCCCATCCCAGGAGGAATGCATCCGTCACTACTGTGCTCCGGTTGGTGTAGGGAGAGGGATCTGCCGCTGAACCAATATTAGTTCGCGAGCCACCACTGCAACTGCTGTGTAGTGCCCTCCGAGATCTGGACGTGCTCAGACAGGTCCCCTTGATGCTGTGCCCACTGGAACTTCAGGTCCCACTGCAGAACCAGCATATGCCATCTGGCATGATTGGTCAGCAGGATACAGGAGGCCATGAGACCCAGCAGCCTAAAGGTAATCATGACCAAAATAAGGGCCGAAAGATCAGAATCATAGCCCGAATGTCCCGTACTCGCTGTTCGGGAGGATAAACCTGAAACTGCGCCGTGCCCAGAACCGCTCTGATAAAGAGGAGCTTTTGAGAGGGAACAAGGTGCGACTTCGGCACGTTGATGGAGAACCCCAGCAAATGCAGGTGGTCAGCCTTAGTCTGGAGGTGGAAGACAACTGCTTGGGGCGAGCCCGCCTTCAACAGCCAGTCATCGAGATAGGGGAAGACCAAAACTCCTGATCTGTGCTGATGAGCTTCGACCGCCATCACTTTCGTGAACACCCGAGGGGCGCTGATAAGGAACACGGTGAACTGAAAGTGCTTGTGGCCTACCGTGAACCGCAGGTAACCCTGGTGGGCCGACATGACGGGGATATGAAAATAGGCGTTTCGCAAGTCCAACGCTACCATCCAATCTTGCGGGTCTAGGGCAGACATACCTGAGCAACTGCGAGCATCTCGAAGTTCTCCTTCCGGCGTAAGCGATTGACGTTTCGAAGGTCCAAGATAGGACGCAGGCCTTTGTTCTTCTTTGGAACCAGGAAGTAGTGGGAGTAACAACCACGACCTACTTCTGGCCTTGTAACGCGCTCGATGGCCCCCTTGGCTAAGAGGGTCGCTACTTCCTGTTGGAGAAGTACCAAGTGATCCCCTGACATGCGATGGTACTGAGGTGGCATGGCTGGAGGAGTAGTCTCAAAGGGGAGGGTGTAGCCCCTTCGTACTATCTGCGAAGCCTACCTGTCTGAGGTGATGGTGCGCCAGTGGGGGAGATCACGGCGAATCCTGCCACCCACAGGTGTTTGGCGGACCTGAAACACTGACTAAGAAGGTTTGGAGGCAGTGGCAGCAGGGGAGGTGGTGTACTGACCCGCCTGCTGGCCCAGTGACCCACCCCGGGGGATCCCATATCCATGGCTGCACTGCGACTGTTGCTGCGCAGGCCTGTGTCTATGAAACAAACGTGTTTGGGCGCCCGTTCCTAGGCCATAAAAGGAGCGAGAAGCAGAAGGAGTGCGCATGGCTAAAATGCCTAAGGACTTTGCTGCGGGCCAGCGAGTCCTTAAAACGCTCGAAAGCACTGTCTGCCTTGTCACCAAAAAGACAAGTGCCATCAAAGGGCCCGTCCATCAGAGTGTTTTGGACATCCCCGGAAAAGCCAGTTGTCCTCAGCTAGGTGTGGCGGCGTAGAGTCACTGTCGTGTAAATCGCCCTGCCCAGCGAGTCGGCAGTGTCATGACCACAACGAATTGTGAACTTGGCTGCGTCTCTCCCCTCAGCAATAGCTTGGGAGAGCACAGTCCGGGCCTCCTTCGGGCACAGGGGCAGCACCTGAGCAAACGTGTCCCACACAGAATGGGAATAAGGCCCAAGAGGCATGTGGCGTTCACAGACCGCAGCCCTGAATTGGCAGAAGTAACATTTTTCTTCTCAAACTGTTCCAGTTTCTCGGATTCCCTGTCCGGAGGTGCGGAAGGGAATGCGCTCGGGGATGCAGCTCTCAGGGGTTGGGTTTTGGGAGACGAAAATGGGGTCGGCCAGGTGATGGCGTTGGGCCACTTCTTATCCACAGGAGCCCCAGTGTTAGAGCCTGGACCAGAAGCCCAAAAGAATGTCAGAAAGTGCGTCATTAAAGGGCAGCAGCGGCTCCGTAGAGGAAGATGCTGACCGGAGCACTTCTGTCAGACGGCCACTGTAGGGAGCTCGAGGTGGAGAGACTGGGCTGTTCTGCCCAGTACCACAGAATACGTACCACCTTCCTCCATAGCCATGGTAGAAGGAGACAGTGCATCCTCCACATCCTCTTCCCACTCCGGGTCTAACTCGCACTAGGCTGCGAGAGAGGGTCCTCAACCCCCCCGCCTCCCAGGGGAAAAAGACAGAGGTGAATGGAGTAAGGGATAGAAATTCCCTAAAGGCGTCGATCGGCCCGGCACCATCTCCATGTCGGGGTAAAAGCCGGGGACGGCGTCGTCGAGGTCAGTGGAGGTCGAGCGAGGCCAACCGACATCGGCTGGGATCCACGCATAGATCCATGGGGGTATCTTGGCGTCGAGATCAGAGTCTTCGACTACGTCGTGGCCGGAGCCGACAATGCAGAAGAGCGAGGACCCCCAGTTGGACCCACAGGCCCGAAGGCGTGCCGACGGGGCCCGACGGCCCAAAGACTCGTGCCATGGTTGACAGGAATTCCTGAAACTGGGCCGGAGTCATCGATAGACCCAGAAAGGGCGGGTAGGCCATCAGGGATGGAAGCACACGCACCCTCAGCCGTGTCACGCGAAAGGATAGGGGACGGTGAAGAGCAACGACGCTTCTTTGATTTCTTGTACTTCGCCTTACCTGACTCAGAGTGTGAAGACTTCGTCAAGCCATGGTGATGGCGGCTCTCCGATCGGTGCCTCAACCTCCCTCGGGACCGGGATCATGAATGGCGCGGAGAAGACTCCCAGGCCTCCAGTAACTTTTGGGACCGCTCCAGCAAAGTTTTTGGAGCCATGGCCCGGTATTCGGGGCACGACTCGGAGTCGTGGTCGCGCCCCAGGCAATAGAGACACTCACGTTGCGGGTCAGTCGCCAACATCGTTCGGGGACAAGCTGCGCAAGACTTAAAACCGAGCATCCCTATACACCAGGAGTCAAAGACTCGGAAAAAAAACGGAGAGAAAAGTCCCCAAAAAAACTCAGTCAATAAGTGACTGGAGGTACCTCTCTCTCCGGATCTGTGCTTGCTGATGAGGAAAAAGAAAGAACTGACATCAGCAGGCATGGGCGCGTCTAAGTAGCTCCAACGACATTATCTCGGCAACTACGATGCCAACGTTGTAAGTGGATCCGCACGACGACGCCTACTGACGTGCAGGGGTACTGCTGACGAAAACTTTCCGGATCCAGTCTGACGGCTGGGGGTAATTCCAAGGTAAGGAATCTATCACTAATGTGTTTCTTTCAGATATATGGTACTAAGGGACCCCAGTCATAGGTACACCAGGGGTCTCCCATGTATTGAGCCATCCATGGGAGCCCACTTCAACTGTGGCCACAGGCCTGCCATCGTAGCCTGTGTGAGTTGTTACTTGCACAACACATGACAGCTATATATTTCCTTATATCCTAGGTCGCTGCACATAAGACCTATGTCACCCCATGGCAACTTCTTCAGTCCTGAGGGCAGGGTGCTTGGTTAGAAGTGTGAGGGTGCCCCTGTGCGAGCAGAGCACCCCTACAAGCCCTGGAGTAGATTCTCCAGGCTTTGTAAGTGCGGTCAGCCATTTTTTGCATATAGTGGACATCAATCATGACGAGATGTCTAACTATATAGTAGCTACACCAAACCCGGTAATATTTGGCATCAAACATGTGGGAATCATACGCCAATACCAATTTCAGAATTGGAAGTATATCCCATGTACTGAGGGGCTACTTTGGGGTATCCCCTTGTGCTCACGTCAACAGCCTTTCACAGTCTGCCAGCAAGCTAGTGCTGCTGCTGACCACAGACACAATTATGCCCTCCTGCTGATGAGCCAAGCTCGAGCAGGGGAAGGTGGAACAATAGTTTTCCAGTCACAGGGAGGTGTGACCACCTCCCAGACAGGACTTGGTGTATTGGGCTGAGGACACTTGCCAGCACCACCAGACTGATTTGAAGGGCACATTTGGTGCCTTCCTTGCATACTCCAGTTTGGGCCAGTTCAGGAGCCCTTGGATCCCGCTTTGGCATGTAACTGGACAAAGGATATGGAAGTATCCTCCCCTCTGTCCAGCCCACCCTCTGGGAGGAACCATTGAGTTGGTCCAACCATTTCCTAAGGGTACTTAAGAGCTTACCTGTGGGTGGTTCCATAGATTCTTCCTGGGGCAAGACTCAAGCCTGAAACGACTTCGCTCTTTGACCGTCAGGACACTTGGACTTCGACTGGAACAGACACTGTATCAAGGAAGACTCCTGCTGCTCCTAGCATTGCAATTCTTCAACTCGCCATCTGTCCTTCTTCCAGATTCAACAGACCTGTGGGCCTCAAGGACACCCGGAGACATCTCCCTTGGAGTGAAGAAGTCACTCCCCTACATCTGCAGGCACTGCAACAAAGCGGACCGATCTGCTGCTCTAGTCATCCTATGGACTTCCCAAGGCTCCGCAGCACAGATGGTGGTTCTCTTATAATGATTTAAATAGTTATTTTTAATTAATAGCTCTTGCTTAACGAAAAGTCTACAATTGGTTTATTACACATGATTTGTGTTTCATGTTACTTATAGAAAATAAAACTTTCTATCATATGGACACCTATACGAGTAGAATTCCTGCCAGACCAACTCAATGACTGAATACAGTTTTAAGAACTAGGAATATATCAGGAGATAAAGGGTAAATTTCTGAAGTGGCTTTCTGTTTTCATAACTATATTTAATTGTAATATCTTTGTGGGTGTGGAATTGACATCACAATATACGGGAGGTTGGATTGTTGAAACTTTGTGATATTAGGATATGAAAGAATACTATTTGCATATGGGATGCATATTTACTACTGAGAGCATCCTTTGAGTAAAGACGTGGAGACTGTATTACTTACAGGGATGTAAAGAGGTATGCAGACGGAGTTTGGTTTAATAACTTTATAAAGTAAAAGGGATAATAATGATGACTGTATTGGGGTTTAGTTTATTTAGATTTGATCTTTTATATTGGTGGATACAGTTGATGTTTGATTTTGACTCTACAGAGAGAGTTGGGCGTGGTTTTATGATTACGGACCGAGTTATAATTTGCGAAATTTTGGCGGCTACATTTCAGGTGATTTTACCTTCAACTTTATAATCATGTTCAACTAACAATTAACCCTATAAATCTTGGAAATAATATATTAATATCATTTTTGCTCTTGGGCTTTCACAATTTTTCAGTGCTTCAGCACTTAAGATTTGAGTGGCAGATTGGATTTAGGGATTTGCATACGTTTTTATCACTGGGTGACGGTTACTTCAATGTGCTTTCCAATACACGGTCTGATACGTTTCTGTCTAATAAGGCTTAATATATTCTATCTTTTTATTAGAGTATCAGATACAATATTGTCTGTTGCTTACATATTTCTTATTTGGGTTTGCAGCCCTGAAGAAGTCAAAGATGCTAGATGTAGCATGACGAAACACGTGTTGGCTGCTCATGATATGATTTGAGTTGGATGAATACACCGTAATATTGGTGTGGACGTATGAACCAGAGTGCTGTACCAACTGAAGAAATCGTAATTTGAGAAGAAGAGGAATAAACTTATGGACATTGAAATTTACGAAAGAAGTTTATTTTTGTGTGCTCAGGGAGGGTTTTCTGTTTGGTTCTGCAACTCCCTCGAGACCTAACCTTTCCTCTCTGCAATTTTGAGGCCAGTATCCCTCGTTGGAACCGCTGGGACTGAACCCCTTTGCACCGCATCGACTTACCGCTACCAAGGCTTGTTGGCTCTGCTCTCCAAAGATCTGCGGACTACAAGAAACTCCAGCCTCCAGCATATCTTTCTTCAAAGGTCAGCGTGCTCACCACATCCTCTGCACCATGGGCCTTCATCTTTGGTGATCTGCCCCAGCTCCTCTTGTGACTCCTGTGGGTCCTCCTTAGGGTCTTCTACTGCTTGCTTGGGGCCTGCTCCGACTCTCCTCCTGTTGTTGAGTTCCTTGGACTTTGCTGGTCTCAACGTTGGTTCTTCCTCATTATTCATGCCAGTTGCAGCTACCACCGCTTGTTGGTGCTCCCACCAAACACCGACCACCTAGTCACAGGCATCAGACAAAGGACAGGTCATGCACGACTCCTGGTCTTCCACAGCGTCACCTGGTCCTCAGAGCTGCGGCGATAAAGTCAGTCGACTCTTATGAACCTCCCAACATCAGTGGGGATTCTGTCTTTGTGCCTCCTTGTCACTTCCGAGTGGCAGAGACTCTGTCCCCTCTGCATGTAGGTTCTTCACTTCCAGAATTCACCCATAGATTCTACCGGACTTCTTCACAGTCTTCTCAAAAGGCATTTTCTTGCAAGTCTTGAATTGTCATCTACAGAGGTTTCCGACGTCTCTTCTCACCTATGCACATGGCTTCCCTGGAGTAGGTAACCTGATTCCCGGGGCATCCACGGATGGGGTGACTCTCCAACCAAGGGAATTCTTCAGGGTTCTGAAAGAGTCAATTTTCTACAAAACTACAACTTCTCCATTGACTCCTATTTGGCACGTGGCTGTGTTCCCACTCTGCACACAGACTCCGTGGGATTCCTGGGTACTTACCTTAGGTGGTTCCTTGTGTCCCCTGCTCCTCTCTGTCTTCTGGTCCAAGTCCCGACCTCCTTATTTGGCATCCATCTATACGATACAAATCAGTGTAAATGACTGCCAGCAAGAGTGAGCGAAACAAAAAGGATCCGTTCTTGTTTTTATTACACAGGATTGTGTGCCATGTCGACTTTTTACTTTTCCCTGCACCAAAACACACAGCCTGCAAAGGCAGTGTGTGGGTGTGAAGGTGAGAGTCTCTAAGGGTGGCACAATAGGTGTTGCAGCCCTTAGAGGCCTTCCCTGGTCACAGTTCCCTTGGTACCCATGGTACCTTTTACAAGGGGCTTACCAGTGTCCAGAGATGTGCCAATTGTGGGTACAAAGGTACAGTCTTGGGAAAGAACACAGACTCTGGGAATCCGATTGGCAGGGAGCCAGGACACATCAAGTCAAAGCGTATCAAATGTCAGGCAAAAAGTGGGGGGTAATCATGTAAAAAGGGGCTCTTTCCTACAGTCAGTCAGAAGATTCTGTTACAGGGAGGGAAGATTGAAGGCTTGCCATGTTTCTGCCTCTCTACAAGTGCTACTTTAGAAAGGCTGATAACAGCCAGGTGTAGAGGCTTGCCACATCATTGTGCTGTTACTGGTATCATCAACAGGTCCACCTAAGACACCTCACCTTTTTTAAATCTCCCTGAGCTGCATAAATGTGGGATCCAAACTACTCCATTTGGCTCCCGAATTCTTCATAGCTAAGAAAGGGAGTGTACCCCAGAGCACTCAAAGAACTGCTTAGAGTGCTCAGAAAATTACTGACGTCCGCGTGCCTGGGCACCACCTACATAGGTGACAGACATTGCAACCAAAGCGAACAACTCCAACATCATGCGGAGCTGAACGGAGCCACCCGACACACAGGGATACTGCTCGTGCAAATGTTTCTGGATCCAGCCTGACGCCAGGGAAATTCAAAGGTAAGGAATCTGCAGCTAGAAGTCTCTATCAGATATGATAAAACAGGAGATGAGGGGCTTGTGCTCTAAGCAATGGGCCGTGTGTGACTAAATTTTTGGAAACTTTATCATGATATAAGGGTGACAATCAAACTGGCACAAACAGTTCAGGTTTAGTCTTATTAAGTACAGTCCTTATTAAGAAGTATAAACAGCCAGTCTTAAACTTCAGTATACATGTCATTTCCATATATTATAATATATGAGAGCCTGCAATTATAGTATAAAAAAAGCAGGTCTGTAATTTCTATATGAATTTACTCACACCAACGTTTTTCTACTAGTTGTGTATATCTACACACACTAGACAATTAAATTAGACAACATTACAGTGAAAATTGCATGGAATCAATGAGGAGCACAAGAAAGAACTGATATACTAACCTGAGCTTCTTCTCCTGTATCGCCAACTGTCTCTACAAGACGTGAAAGGACATCAGATAAAGACTCTGCAGAAAGAGGCTGCTTAAGGGCCCTGAAAATCTGAAAGGACCTCCCAGCATAATGGCGTGATGAACAAGACAGTGCTGTTTGCAAAGAAACTTCACCAAGTTGGTGCTCCAATTGAAATCCTAGTAATAAATAGGAAAGCAATGCAGTTGTTTATCATACCGCGCTTTTGCAGAGTATTTTTGACAGTCATTTGCTTCTTCTATCTTATTCCAAATCTGAGCCATTCTACCACAAGTGCACACAAGCTAATGAGTTAAACCGGACGTCAAGCACAAACACTTAATACTATAGAAACGTCTGTACATCCACAATATAAAACACACTGCTTGTACAAATGAAGTGTCCTCAGATTAAAGTTCATAACATTACACTTTCATGTAGTTGTATACATCTAATAAAGTTTAGCTACTTCCCACCAATTTAAAATGTTTGCCCACCAATGAAATGGGAGCCAGCAAAAAGAATGAATATGGTGGACACAACTACCGCTATCAAAATTACAGAAGGTGATGGGAGGAATGGTTTGCAAATAATCTAACAACTGGAAATCACTCTGGGTACCGTTCAAACCAATCATTTTTGGCCCAGAGGTCTGCCTTACACAAATCATAACTAAGAATCACCACTGAACCAGTTTATTTACTCATCATGCACTCTGCACTCCATTGACCTGGTGACAAAATAGGGCTTTCTTAGGGTCAAGCCGATACAGGTCCTCGTTTGCCTTCGAGAGGTCACTGTTAGATAGAGAGCCAGAAGCATGGTTTGAAAGGTTCAACTATGAAATCAAATAAAGAAAAAATGAAGGTCAATGTGGAAGGTTGAGACTTCATCTTTCTTCAAAAGCCTAACAGAGCAGCAGATCCACCAAAAGAGTCCCTAGATATTAGAACCCTTTCGATGCCCCAACACCCCCACGCTCCCTTACAAGAGACAAAAAGCCATGTAACTTAAAGAGGAAAAGACATATGAGAGAAGGAGAGACAAGTAATGAAAGAATGAGACCAAGAAAACCCATGAAGCAGGAAAGCCACCACAACATCTCTCCTTACCATAAAATGTCACCACAACACATCTCCCCTTAACACAAAAACCAAATTCTAAATAAAACGTGGCAATAAAATAAATAATGTATCATTAGAAAGCAAATTAGTCGAAAGCAGATAGCCGTAAATAACACCAGGATGAAACTAAACATAATTTTCAGATGTTCGGTTAAAGAAATCTTTTTTTAACCTCTCCTTGAAGCTTGAGGACTAATTCTACAATGTCTTCAATACAACAACAAAAGAATGCTCAGTACTAGAATATGGTGAACCATTTTTGTCTCCAAATTACTACAAACCTCCTCAACGTTCAGATGGTTAAAATCTAATAAAAAACTTAAATCTCATGACCCACATTTCCAAAGGATTTGGTCTTTAGCCTTAATTGGGGCAACCCACTGAGACTCCACTAATGATTAGATATAAGTTGATCTAGCCAGCAGGACACACTTCTACAGGGCAGAAAACTAAATCCGAGAGGCTCGCTTGGTATATGGTGCTCACTTATGTAAGTGTAGGACCCTGCACTAATCTAGAAAACCCGTATGGTGATTTTAGATGTCTTAGACAACCTTAGAAAGCTCTCTAAATGGTAGCTGTGGAGAGAAGCCTTCAGGATTAGTCCAGAAGGAGTGTAAAGCAGGTTGTTTTCCAGTACTTCATCTTAGGGTATAGGTTAAGTGAAAAAGAATCACACAAGATATTTATTAAAAATATGCATTTTATTACAAACACTACACAACACCTTGTATTATCTCCTACGAGGAGATACAAACACAATATACACACTACTTAGGAAATAGAACACTTAAGTAGCACAAATACACAGTGGTCTCCAGGGGGATACCAAACCATATACTAAAATAGTGGAACGAGAACCACGACATAAGTAAAGAATGGATCCAGAAGACATAGAAGAGCCAGGAACCCAAGTTCCCACCCAAGGTGAGTATCTAGGAACCCCAGGGAGGTGGTGGGCAGAGTGGGAACACAACCGCATGCTCATTATTAGTCAATAGGTAAGTCACGGTTCCAATTTTAAAGACAAGGACCCTATTCAGCTTTCCTTGAAGAAACCCTGTGGAAGATGGAAGTTTGGAGAGTCACCCCACCCGTGGATACCCCAGGAACTAGATAACCTACACTAGGGAGGACGTGTGCATAGCAGGACTTCAGGAAACATGTCGCTGGAGAAGAAGATGAAGGAGTCCGGGGGAACCCAAAGGTGGATTCAAGATGAGGGGTACCTGCAAGCAGAGGGGACAGACCACTCCCACAGAAGGGGTCCATGGGATTGGTAAAAGGCAGAGGGAGCAAGGGAATGAAGCTACAAAACAGTGTAAAGAACACACACCCCTCTGCTCCAATATTTACTTGAATTGGGGCGAATACGTCACCGATAAAGTGAACTAGGTCCAAACAAACATCCTGTCTTCCCAAATTTGCTACGTGCACATAAATTGAAATATTTCTTTATTGTTAATATTTAATCAATGTGTTACAAAAAGAGATCAATAGATTCAATCACAGAAGATTAATATCATTTAATATCATGAGGCACACACATTCATTCTGTCTAACCAACACACAGCCACATACTCATCCATACTACAAGTCATTCAACATATGCACAATCATTAAACAGCAATAACAATAGTCCAAAATCATCAAAGGTCTTCCCTGGAGTCAGTTCACAAAAGTGCAATACAATGACAAAGTAAGCAGTTGTGTATCGGGAGTATACAGTCGTTTACTCCTCCTGCAATTCAATATCACAATTTTATTCCTCTTGGGGAGATAGAGATAGGGGAGACACAGGGCTCCAGCGCCGACGCGCATTTCGGTGTCTGACCCTAATTTGTGTCACACCTTCATCAGGACGAGGCCAAACAGAGTGGGACTCATGAAGACAGGAACCGGTTAATTATCATACGGCCTTGGTCGTGGGGTGGAATATATAGACAACAAATTAGTGATGGGAAAGGCACTCCTTAATATCAATAACAATAATCAAGTTCGGCTTATACTAAATGAACAAAATCTAACATGCGTGCTACAGAAGGAGATGCTGTGTCCAAACTGCATCAAAGAATTGAACATACACTGAAATCAAGCGTGACCGCTTGCCCTCTGTGCACTGTTGCAAGTCCACAATGGGAACTTCTTCACTGCATTCCTCAAATGTTAACTCAAATTATAAGAAATTGTATCAAGCAACACACTACAAATTATTCTTCTGTTTTCATTTTCATAATTTTACTGACAAGTCATAGTAATCATCATGGCACACACTTCATGTGCAGAAAACCATTGATACATACATTAAATCAATCCAAACAACAATATTTCATCATGAGTGTTTGTGTTACAACAAAAAAAACTGGTCGTTTTTCTTGCCCAATGCATTTCGGGCCACCCGGCCCTTCGTCAGGGGCGGTACCTAAAAAAGCAAAAGAATAATTTCTGTCACTGAACTGAAATGTGGTTCTTCAAAATGCATAGTTCATAGCTAGTCACTGTGTGCATTGTGGGTACTGTGAGATATTTTTAACCAATCTGTAAATAGTTCAACTCCCCGTTTTGTTAAATCATACTCACTTCAAGCCCAGCAAATAGTGTGTATGAATGGACGTGTTCAAATGTGCCAGTATAGGGAACCAAATCCGCTGCTCTGTGAGAAGAAAGAATACGCCTCAGTCATGTTTCTAGCAAAGTGCTTGCAGAGAAAAAAAGGAACGCGACATTTTTCCCTCACTACTTACTCGCAAAATATGTGCACCATGTGGGGATGCGGATTCTAACGAGGACTGCTGGTCTGTCTGTACAATAACGTGAAACGCGGGAACTGCTTAATGTTCCACTCTGACCGAAGCGTGGAGAAATCTATCTGAAAGGCAAAAACAAGATGGTCGTGTGCTTTAAACTCCGTTACTTCCCTCAGCAGGGACATTTCCAATAAAACGCTCGTTCTTAAGTAACCAGGGGGAAACCCAAGTCTGTCACTATGTCTACTGGAAACAACAAAACGCACCTTTATAATTGCTGCTGCGGGCAAGAATAGTTCACAAGATTGCGGCGTAACTCTGTCAAACCAGGTGGCGAAGTAAACTACAAAAGACAAGCAATACGTAAGCTGAACTGAACGTCGCGGGTCAAAGCGATATCAGGGTTATCCCGGTGCAAGCAATATCTACCTTTCTCTTCCCTGCCACAAACTTCAAAATTCACGGGACGGCCCTCTCCTCTTCCTCGTGATCCCCGATGCTCGGTGAACAACCATGTTTGAAACGCCGCCTCTAATACTACTGGGCGCTATAGTGACGTGGTTGCTGCGCGCAACAGCACTCAAAATAAACGACGGACTTGGAGGCCAAAACGTGTCATACATATATACGTCCTGCATGCGCCATGTTGGTATGGTGCTAAGTGTAAGCATAAACATTACAGAAGTGATTTTAAAAAAGACCACAATGCTGTACAAAGCGGGAAAAATTCAAAATAACTTTCAACAAAAGACATTGACATATGTAAAATGTGCCTACAGCGTTCTCATTTGTGCTAATATCAAAGAAAACAAATAAAGTCTGCTCGATCATTGATCCCTTTGGGATCTTGTGTCTGTAACTTCCTGATCCAAAAAATTTCTCGCTGCAGTAATGTCTTAGTGAGACTTTTTCCGGGTGTAGGGGTAACCATTTCGAGTATCTGGAATTTTAACTGGGCGATAGTGTGTCTGTTTTTGTCCCAATGTACTGCCAGGCTGCTGTTTGCATTCTTATTGCGGATAGTGCTCTTGTGTTCTGAAATTCGTATTTTTACTTTTCTCTCCGTTTTTCCCACATATAATAATCCGCAGGGACATTTGATGGCATATATTACATTTGCAGAATTGCAGTCCGCATTAATCCTAGTGGGGATGGTTTCGCCAGTATGTGGGTGTTTTACAGAGTCAGTAACAATCACATTATTGCAATGAATGCAGTTTTGGCATTTTCTCATTCCTTTCAAGTTTCCTGCATTTTTCACAGTTTTAGCCTTCAATAGTTCTTTGATATTACGTGACCTTTTGTAGGCAAAAATGGGTTTGTGTATGAACAACCCTTTAAAATCAGTCTCATTACTTAACAGTTCCCAATGAGAATTAATGCTCTTCTTAATTTCTTGTGAACTTGTTGAAAACTTAGACACAAAAACCTGGCGGTGTAATTGATCTTTGGTTGTTTTGAGCAAGAGTTTCTCCCTTGGTAATTTGTCAACCTTGTCCTTAGCTGTCTGTAATACAGTAACCGGGTACTTTTTGGATACGTATTTACTATAGATGGTATTTATATTCGTCTGCAAAGTCTCCTCTTGAGAACAAATTCTTTTTGCTCTTAACATTAACGAAAATGGCAAGTTGTCTATCAAATTCTTGGAGTGAAAGCTGTTATATGCAAGAGCAGTATTTTTATCTGTGGCCTTGTGGTATACCTCAGTTTCCAAAGTATCATCACCCAATTTCACTAATACATCCAAGTATGGGATGGCCTTTTTGTCAATACTGTGGGTGAATTGGATGTTCTCGTCATGTGAATTCAACTCTGTTATTTTCTGTTCCAACAATGTTGTAGAGTTCTGCCAGATCAAAAATATATCGTCTATGTAACGACAGTACAGGACTGTGTTATCAGTCCAGTCTCTGTCAGTCATTAAAAATTGGTCCTCAAATATTGCCATGTAAGTATTCGCGTAGGCAGGTGCCCCCGAAAAACCCATGGAGGTACCTTTGTTTTGCAAATAGAATGTGTTGTTCCATTGAAAGTAGCTGTGGTGAAGACTGAAGTGAAGAAGTTCCAATAAAAAAACTTTGCTCACTGGAAGGTTCTCTTGCTTCAACAATGCCCATTCAACTGCCTCAATTCCCTCGGAGTGTGGAATCGAGGTGTAGAGGGCTTTGACGTCTAAAGTACATAAACACATCCCTGGTTTGATGACAACGTTGGATAATTTTTGTAAGAAGTGTGTAGTGTCTTTCGTATATGAATACCATGCCTGTACAAAAGGCTGCAAAAAACGATCAATGAACTGCCCCAGAGGTTCGAAAATGGTACCGCACCCAGTTACTATTGGGCGGAATGGTGGATTGAGAAGATTTTTATGGACTTTTGGTAGCATGTAAAGACCCGGTTGTTTTGGAAATGATACTGTGAGAAACTGTCTGGTTTTGGTGTTAATCCATTTCATTTCCTCAGCTGCATCTTAAAATTTTTTAAGAGTTTCTTGCAACTCCTTAATCGGATCTTTATCAAGTTTCAGATATGTGTGGACATCAGATATGTGCTCAATGACTTTGGTTTCATAGAATGACCGATCCATCACCACTATAGCCCCACCTTTATCAGCTTGTTGGATGAGTATCTTGGGGTTTTCCGACAATTCTTTTAACGTGTCTCTCTCATATTTAGATAGATTGCGATAACATTTTTTGTTGGTTTTGATATTCTGCAAGTCTTTCAGTACAAGATTCTCAAAAGCATCCAGAATCTTGTGGGATGTTGGTGATTGAAAGGTAGATTTTGGTCTGAACTCCAAGAACTCTGGAGGATCTGAAGCAATTTCTTGATCTGGAAGATTGGAAAAAAAGTATCTTAGACGCAAAATTCTCATGAACTTAAAAAAATCAATTTCAATTTCAAGTGAATTTGTTTGGTAGGTAGGTACGAAGTTCAATCCTTTATTGAGAACTTTGGTCTGTTGTGCTGTGAGATCATGTTTGGAAATATTAATCACTAGGTTGGACGGGTACTCCTCAAGTTGGGTTTTGTTACCTCCTTTGCCTCTCCTGGTTTTCCTTTGGTTTTTCCTGGTGGTTGGGTGGTTTCCGCGTCCTGGGCGGAAAAAGACGTTTTGGAGGAAGCTGCTCCTTCACTTTCTGCGGTGTTTGAGGCACTTGATGTCGTGGGTACTATTGTAGGAGGTGCCCTGTTAATGTTGGTGTCTCCTTCTATGGCTACACTTTCTTGGGAAGACGTGTTGGGAGTGCGTTTTATGAAGGTTCTCCTCTGCGCGTACACCTCCGCCCACGTGTACACCTCATTCAACTTGTACCCACCCCAATCTAAGAATGTCGTTTGATGCCATAACCAGTTTGACGGACAACCGAGCTAATATTTTGGCATACACCAATGAGCAAGCATCTGAAATTTATTCCCTGATCCATGATGTTAGGTCCTTCAACGTGCAGGGAAGTAGCTTGTCACAGCAACTAAAACAGTTGGAATTTTTAACAAAGAGACAATTAAACCAGCGCCTCCATGCGTCCACCCTTGTGCAATATCATCGCGCCAAGAGGATTCCAAGGGGTCTCGGAATGCCCATTAAACCCATGCTTGTTCGTTTCTACTGAAAAAAGATTTTATGGACCGCTGGTATGCAGTGTTGAACAAATGCTCTCTTGACTTGATCCTTCTACTATTGGAGGAGTTAGCAGTAGCAATCAAGGACATTACTGATGAAATATCGCTTATTGAATCAGATCTACAAACCAGAATGGACTCTGATGATTGGTCTAAATTCTTGGAAGAAATGAACGCTAGGATGGACAAACACTCGAAAGAAATCCAAGAGGGTAAACTGAGGAAGTACAAACGAGACACCCTGGATTACAAGTTGAATGAGGTGTACACGTGGGCGGAGGTGTACGCGCAGAGGAGAACCTTCATAAAACGCACTCCCAACACGTCTTCCCAAGAAAGTGTAGCCACAGAAGGAGACACCAACATTAACAGGGCACCTCCTACAATAGTACCCACGACATCAAGTGCCTCAAACACCGCAGAAAGTGAAGGAGCAGCTTCCTCCAAAACGTCTTTTTCCGCCCAGGACGCGGAGACCACCCAACCACCAGGAAAAACCAAAGGAAAACCAGGAGAGGCAAAGGAGGTAACAAAACCCAACTTGAGGAGTACCCGTCCAACCTAGTGATTAATATTTCCAAACATGATCTCACAGCACAACAGACCAAAGTTCTCAATAAAGGATTGAACTTCGTACCTACCTACCAAACAAATTCACTTGAAATTGAAATTGATTTTTTTAAGTTCATGAGAATTTTGCGTCTAAGATACTTTTTTTCCAATCTTCCAGATCAAGAAATTGCTTCAGATCCTCCAGAGTTCTTGGAGTTCAGACCAAAATCTACCTTTCAATCACCAACATCCCACAAGATTCTGGATGCTTTTGAGAATCTTCTACTGAAAGACTTGCAGAATATCAAAACCAACAAAAAATGTTATCGCAATCTATCTAAATATGAGAGAGACACGTTAAAAGAATTGTCGGAAAACCCCAAGATACTCATCCAACAAGCTGATAAAGGTGGGGCTATAGTGGTGATGGATCGGTCATTCTATGAAACCAAAGTCATTGAGCACATATCTGATGTCCACACATATCTGAAACTTGATAAAGATCCGATTAAGGAGTTGCAAGAAACTCTTAAAAAAATTTTGGATGCAGCTGAGGAAATGAAATGGATTAACACCAAAACCAGACAGTTTCTCACAGTATCATTTCCAAAACAACCGGGTCTTTACATGCTACCAAAAGTCCATAAAAATCTTCTCAATCCACCATTCCGCCCAATAGTAACTGGGTGCGGTACCATTTTCGAACCTCTGGGGCAGTTCATTGATCGTTTTTTGCAGCCTTTTGTACAGGCATGGTATTCATATACGAAAGACACTACACACTTCTTACAAAAATTATCCAACGTTGTCATCAAACCAGGGATGTGTTTATGTACTTTAGACGTCAAAGCCCTCTACACCTCGATTCCACACTCCGAGGGAATTGAGGCAGTTGAATGGGCATTGTTGAAGCAAGAGAACCTTCCAGTGAGCAAAGTTTTTTTATTGGAACTTCTTCACTTCAGTCTTCACCACAGCTACTTTCAATGGAACAACACATTCTATTTGCAAAACAAAGGTACCTCCATGGGTTTTTCGGGGGCACCTGCCTACGCGAATACTTACATGGCAATATTTGAGGACCAATTTTTAATGACTGACAGAGACTGGACTGATAACACAGTCCTGTACTGTCGTTACATAGACGATATATTTTTGATCTGGCAGAACTCTACAACATTGTTGGAACAGAAAATAACAGAGTTGAATTCACATGACGAGAACATCCAATTCACCCACAGTATTGACAAAAAGGCCATCCCATACTTGGATGTATTAGTGAAATTGGGTGATGATACTTTGGAAACTGAGGTATACCACAAGGCCACAGATAAAAATACTGCTCTTGCATATAACAGCTTTCACTCCAAGAATTTGATAGACAACTTGCCATTTTCGTTAATGTTAAGAGCAAAAAGAATTTGTTCTCAAGAGGAGACTTTGCAGACGAATATAAATACCATCTATAGTAAATACGTATCCAAAAAGTACCCGGTTACTGTATTACAGACAGCTAAGGACAAGGTTGACAAATTACCAAGGGAGAAACTCTTGCTCAAAACAACCAAAGATCAATTACACCGCCAGGTTTTTGTGTCTAAGTTTTCAACAAGTTCACAAGAAATTAAGAAGAGCATTAATTCTCATTGGGAACTGTTAAGTAATGAGACTGATTTTAAAGGGTTGTTCATACACAAACCCATTTTTGCCTACAAAAGGTCACGTAATATCAAAGAACTATTGAAGGCTAAAACTGTGAAAAATGCAGGAAACTTGAAAGGAATGAGAAAATGCCAAAACTGCATTCATTGCAATAATGTGATTGTTACTGACTCTGTAAAACACCCACATACTGGCGAAACCATCCCCATTAGGATTAATGCGGACTGCAATTCTGCAAATGTAATATATGCCATCAAATGTCCCTGCGGATTATTATATGTGGGAAAAACGGAGAGAAAAGTAAAAATACGAATTTCAGAACACAAGAGCACTATCCGCAATAAGAATGCAAACAGCAGCCTGGCAGTACATTGGGACAAAAACAGACACACTATCGCCCAGTTAAAATTCCAGATACTCGAAATGGTTACCCCTACACCCGGAAAAAGTCTCACTAAGACATTACTGCAGCGAGAAATTTTTTGGATCAGGAAGTTACAGACACAAGATCCCAAAGGGATCAATGATCGAGCAGACTTTATTTGTTTTCTTTGATATTAGCACAAATGAGAACGCTGTAGGCACATTTTACATATGTCAATGTCTTTTGTTGAAAGTTTTTTTGAATTTTTCCCGCTTTGTACAGCATTGTGGTCTTTTTTAAAATCACTTCTGTAATGTTTATGCTTACACTTAGCACCATACCAACATGGCGCATGCAGGACGTATATATGTATGACACGTTTTGGCCTCCAAGTCCGTCGTTTATTTTGAGTGCTGTTGCGCGCAGCAACCACGTCACTATAGCGCCCAGTAGTATTAGAGGCGGCGTTTCAAACATGGTTGTTCACCGAGCATCGGGGATCACGAGGAAGAGGAGAGGGCCGTCCCGTGAATTTTGAAGTTTGTGGCAGGGAAGAGAAAGGTAGATATTGCTTGCACCGGGATAACCCTGATATCGCTTTGACCCGCGACGTTCAGTTCAGCTTACGTATTGCTTGTCTTTTGTAGTTTACTTCGCCACCTGGTTTGACAGAGTTACGCCGCAATCTTGTGAACTATTCTTGCCCGCAGCAGCAATTATAAAGGTGCGTTTTGTTGTTTCCAGTAGACATAGTGACAGACTTGGGTTTCCCCCTGGTTACTTAAGAACGAGCGTTTTATTGGAAATGTCCCTGCTGAGGGAAGTAACGGAGTTTAAAGCACACGACCATCTTGTTTTTGCCTTTCAGATAGATTTCTCCACGCTTCGGTCAGAGTGGAACATTAAGCAGTTCCCGCGTTTCACGTTATTGTACAGACAGACCAGCAGTCCTCGTTAGAATCCGCATCCCCACATGGTGCACATATTTTGCGAGTAAGTAGTGAGGGAAAAATGTCGCGTTCCTTTTTTTCTCTGCAAGCACTTTGCTAGAAACATGACTGAGGCGTATTCTTTCTTCTCACAGAGCAGCGGATTTGGTTCCCTATACTGGCACATTTGAACACGTCCATTCATACACACTATTTGCTGGGCTTGAAGTGAGTATGATTTAACAAAACGGGGAGTTGAACTATTTACAGATTGGTTAAAAATATCTCACAGTACCCACAATGCACACAGTGACTAGCTATGAACTATGCATTTTGAAGAACCACATTTCAGTTCAGTGACAGAAATTATTCTTTTGCTTTTTTAGGTACCGCCCCTGACGAAGGGCCGGGTGGCCCGAAATGCATTGGGCAAGAAAAACGACCAGTTTTTTTTGTTGTAACACAAACACTCATGATGAAATATTGTTGTTTGGATTGATTTAATTTATGTATCAATGGTTTTCTGCACATGAAGTGTGTGCCATGATGATTACTATGACTTGTCAGTAAAATTATGAAAATGAAAACAGAAGAATAATTTGTAGTGTGTTGCTTGATACAATTTCTTATAATTTGAGTTAACATTTGAGGAATGCAGTGAAGAAGTTCCCATTGTGGACTTGCAACAGTGCACAGAGGGCAAGCGGTCACGCTTGATTTCAGTGTATGTGGAATATATAGATACATATAGCAATGGAGGACACCCAACAGATCACCCGAAATGGTAAATGTATGGAACAAATAGATGCAAACACATAGGGAATGCACAATGGGCGATGGGAATCTACTGTATCCTCAGTAGTGCACGCCACGCTGTACAAAACCCATTTGGGGTGGCGTCAGGTAGTTAAGAACCTTCAGTAGATCGAAAGTCAAGAATAAGCAGATCGGGGTCCGGACGACGTGGAGTCCTCACGCCCGTGGTGACCAGCAGATGTGGCTGAACGAACGTGTCGGGCCCCCCTTCCGTGGCCACGAAGGGGACGAAAAACAGAAGTGGCAGTGTGCGTGGTGGTAAGGTCCAAGGACTTGGCCGTAGCCCAGGAGTCCTTAAAGCGCTCCAGCCCAAGATCTGCTTTGTCGCAGAAAAGGCGACGGCTATAAAAGGGCATGTCCATAAGGGAGTTTTGGACATCCCCAGAGAAGCCAGCGGACCGCAGCCAGGCGTGACGACGGAGTGCCACAGTTGTGGAAATCGCTCTGCCTAGCGAGTCCATGGTATCCAGTCCACATCGTATGGCGAACTTCGCTGCATCCCTCCCTTCAGCAACAGCCTGGGAAAGCAGTGTCCGGGCCTCCTCCGGTCACTGAGGCCGCACTAGTGCAACCGTATCCCACACAGAGTGGGAATAACGGGCCAAGAGGCATTTGGTGTTCGCCGATCGCAGCGCTAAGCTGGCAGATGAAAACAGTTTCTTACCAAACTGCTCCAGCTTCTTGGATTCCGTATCTGGAGGGGCGGTAGGGGATGCGCTCTGGGAAGTTGAGGCCTGGATAACCAGACTCTCGGGGGTGGGTGGACAGAAAAGCAGAGTCGCCCGGTGACGTCTGGCCACGTTCCTATCCACATAAGCCCCTGTGGTGGGACTCTACCAAGTGCCCATAAGAACGTCAGTTAGTGCTACATTGAACGGCATCAGAGGCTCAGATGAGCTTACTGCCAGCTGGAGCACCTTAGTGAGGAGGTTAGTCCTCAGGGTCACCACAGTGAGTTTGAGGTTAAGGGCCTCCGCTCCCCTACGCAAAACCACACTAAGTCGCTCCCTCCTCCGAAGCCACCGAGGGAGGAGACAGGAAGCCAAGGTCAGGCGATTGGTCAAGACCACTGGCATCCCTCAACTCTTTTGCCCAGTCCTGATCCAACACATACTGCTGTGTGAGAGGGTCCTCAGACCCCTCCCAGTCCTCCCCTTCCTCCATGGCCTGAGGAACAGGTAGAAAAGATGGAGGTGAATATAGGGATAGAAATCCCCCATCTGCGTCGGAATCGGCGTCGAACGCAGCCGGACCGGTGCCGTGTTCAGTTCGGGGTGAAACTGGGGCCAACGACGTCAGAGGGACCGGACGACATCACAGGCGGAGGAGTCATAAGGTTAACCGGCGTTGACCGGGATCCAGGTCTGGATCCAAGGGGGTCCTGCAACGCCGAGGCAGACCGGGGGGTTGGGGGGGGACGGACGGTCCAAATAGGGCAGCCATGGCTGAAAGTAAGTCTTGCACCTGGGCTGGAGGCGCTCCTGGACCCGGAAAGGGTGGGTAGGCCGGGATTGACTGCACAGGCTCTGCCAGAGCCGTGGGGGTAGTACTGCTCATACCCTCAGCCGCGTGACAGGCGAGGGGAAGTCGGAGAATGACGACGCTTCTTCGAGTGCCTCGACTTACCTGAACCAGAGTGCGAGGACTTGGAACCCAAACAATGGATGATGGCAGCTCCGCGACCGGTCCCTCGACTTACTCTTCGACCTGGACCTCGAATGGCGCGGAGCAGACTGTCAGGCTTCCAGCAACTTTCGGGACCGCTCCCGCAAAGTTTTTAGCGCCATGGCCTGACAGTTGGAGCACAACCTGGGGTCATAGTTGCGCTCCAGGTAGTAGAGACACACGTCGTGGGGGTCCGTCACCGACATCATGCGGCGACAAGCTCCGCAGGACTTAAAACAGGCAATCCCTACTCTGCACCAGGAGTCTATAGACTCTCAAAAATGGAGACAAAATATTTAAAAAAAACTCAGTAAAAAATTGACAGGGGGTACTTGCTCTTCTCGGTTATGCGCTTGCTGGCGCGGAAAAAGAAAGAACTGACGTCAGCACGCGAGGGCGGCATCTAAGTAGCTGCCGCGATTTCATCCCGGCAAACAACGCCAAGGACGGACACGGAGCAGCACGACGCGACCTTCCGACGTGTAGGGGTACTGCAGGTGAAAACTTTCTGGATCCAGGCTGATACCGGAGGGTAATTCGAAGGTAAGGAATCTATCACAATGTGTTTCTTTTAGATACTCCGTTTAAAATAACTAAATAAATAAAATAACACACAAAGAGCTGGTCAGCAGATCTAAACTCCTTCGTGCAGACAGTGTAAAACCTAACAGCTCTTCTGTGGTCTACCCAGAGTAACCTCTACTCTTGCTTGGTGGAATGAAGGAGATATTAGAAGGTAAGGAGGGTAACGGACAGAGATGGAAAAGACTCACCACCTTGATAAGGAAGCAGCTTTCATTCTGGTGACCAATTTTTGTGGGATGGAGCCGTTAAGGCTGGGGCCTTAACTAAGTAGTCCCAATGGCGGGAGAGAACTTGCCCCCAACGTCGGAGCCACACGGGGCTCTAGAAATAACCTTGCCCCCTCTGGGAAGTGATAGCGCCATGCAGCCGTATCCCCTGCCCAGCCATTACTCACCGGGTTCCACAAGAGGTCACCGCACTGCTCGGATACACGGGATAGGCAGGAGAGCCCCCACCTCTCCACGGGGACTCTCTCCGTGTGTGCCTCACTGGCCGCGGCAGCCTCGCCCTTCACAAGGGCCCCCTCTGGACCCAGGACTTTTCTCCAGCACTCGGGGGGGCGGCGTAGGCTCCCGTCCTCCCGTCCACCCCCTCAGCTACAATGAACCTTCCCTCCGGCCACGAGCCCTACCGCTGCCAGGCAACGCCCCGCGCTGGATCCTATCCCAGCGCGGTGTTGCTGGTGACAGCACGAGGGGTAGGCTCCCTCGGAGTTTAAAAATACCACGGGATTGCGGGGTGGCCACCCGCCTTAGTCTATACAAGAAAGGAAGATGCAGGGTGGCACCTGCTGAATTAAAATAACAATAAGCGGGGTGGCACCCGCATGGGAGTTTAGCCACAGCGGGGGAATCCCTTGGCAAACAATCGCAGCTCAGTGCTGCCAGGTAGAAACCGGAGCTCTTTTCCCCAGAGCAAAATAAGGCGCTTTGGCGCCAAATAAACCAGCGCTCTGCAGGGGAATCTTATGTAAAGCACTCCCAGGGTGCCCAAAGTAGCATAAGAAGTCCGGGGGCAAAGAAGGTGGAGCACAGCAGCTCCCAACAAAGGAAAGTCCTCCAGTATGCAGGGCATACAGGGGCTGGGCAGGGCCCAGGTAGGCAAGCCTTCCCCTGGGCCCCTCAGCAGCAGCACGCCTCTGGTAGATTCAAGTCCGGAAACAAGAACATTTTCATGAGGTCACAGCCCCTCTTTTATACAGAGAAATCCTTTGTTTACAAAGGTGCAGGCAAGGGGCGAACCAGATACAACTGGTTCCTGAGCACTTTATTTTGCTCAGCCCCTCTGCCTATTCACAGGATGGGTCAGGGACATCAGACACACCACAGGGGGTGGAGCCAGCATTGTGAGGGGAAAGCCCAGCCCTATTCAGGTCCCAGGTGCACTCCTCCCCGGCCATCAACATGCAGATCTCCCATCACCACCGGGGCAGACACATCCTGACTCCCGGAGCCAGACACACCAGCCAGCTCCAGCCAATCACAAGCCAGACAGCCAATTCACATAAATTACACAGACATGCCAACTTCTAGAAGTGGCACTTCCACACTAGACACAATAACGCTGCACACATCATCGCGCAGCATTTATTCACACGAGTCCGCACATACCAAACTCGCACCTGCACTCCCCACGCATCAGGAACTACCAGGGACATATACATTCCCCATGCATTCCTATGGGAGGGCAGGCCAACCTCACTACACGCACGCACTTTACCCTGGGACACAGTGGTAAAGTGCGCAGAAGCAAAAAATCACTAACACCAAGTCACAATTAAAAGCAAAAAGTTTAGGGGTGAACCTGCCAGAAGGGCCAAGTCCAACACTCTCTTTGTGAAAGTGTGGGCAAGCAGTTAGGTTTATACACAGGGTATGTTAAACATTTAAGTTCGCGCTATATAAAACTTTATATATATATATATATTTATTGAATTCACTCAATCAAGGATGATGGCACACACTGAATTTAGACCAATTAGTTAAGTATAAAAAGATATACTTCTATTTTATTTTGTAGAACCAAGCAGCACTTGGCACATGCACGTAAAAAATACTTTCAAATGCAAAGCTGTAGACAGAAATGCAATTGTTGATTGTATTGGTATCATTTACAGGTGGGTATTACTTTTAAAACTGTTTTAAATAGTCAGATTACTTTTGATTACTCTTGGATTACTTTTCAGTTACTTTCGGGATTTGAAGTGATATGCCGAGATATCACACAGCGGTTGTTGCAACTTACAGGTAAGTACAACAATTCTTAATTAAAAAACAGATACTTTTGTTCCCAAAGGTCCAGTTTGGCACTCAAATTGCACCACCAGCGGCACTAGGGCCGACAGGTGTAGAGTTCAGCGGCTCAATGGTAGCCAACGGGGCAAAGGGGGCCTTCGGTCAGGGATTGCTCACAAGCAGGCCACTTAGCTTTGGGGGCAAAGCTCCTGCTGTAGCGATCAGCACAGCAGGGGCCAACAAACCGCACAGGAGCTGCACCACCAGCGGAAAATGGGCAGCCGGATGCAGAGTGCCAAGGAGACATTAGGGACCCAGTGGAATCCAATGGAGATCTCCAGTTCGGAAAAGATGCTGCGGGCTTGGTTAGCAAGGCTTCCTGAAGGCAACCACCAGCTAGGGAGGTAAGTTGGGTTCTTGGGGGATGCCTGGACACCATAGGCTATGGGGCGTTGGGTGGAGGGGTATGTCTTGACGTCAGGTCTTCTTACCAGCTCTGGTCGGGCGGGGACCCTTCAGGTTGAGGCAGCAGGTGTCGACTTGAAGCTTGAGGGAGAGTCTTTAAGATGGATACAAAGCAGGTCTTCCGGGCTCTGGGGGACTTGGACATGCCAGGGTGCCGCTGTATTACAGCAAACAAATGATGGACAGAATGCTGACAATGCAAACATTCTCCCCCAGTCAAAAGACCTGGGTTAAATCAATTGTTCTTTTGCCCACTATGCCACCCCAGTTTGGACCCAGCCATACACAAATCAGTCTTGACCCAGTGCCCCATGCGAACAGTCCAGACCGAACTGCCAGGCCAGGTCCTCCCTGGAACGGAAACCAGCATCCTGGGACCGGTTTCAGGGTATGTCACCCTTCTTCAGCCAGGCTAGCTTGAATCCAGTGGCACAGTGAGCAAGAGACCCACGTCTGGGCATACCCATCCCACTTAGGGCGAAAAGTGTTACAGCAAACAAATGATGGACGGTATGTCGACAATGCAAACATTCTCCCCCAGTCAAAAAATCTGGATTAAATCCATAGTTCTTTTGCTTGCCCACTACGCCCCCAGTTTGGACCCAGCCATATGCAAATCAGTCTTGACACTGTGCCCCATGGGAACAGTCCAGACCGAACTGCCAGGACAGGGTGCCGCTGCAGGCAGGTCAGAGTTGGGACAGGCTGGTAGGGCTGGGGACAAAGCTATTGGTGTCCTAGTCTTCCTGGGTCAGCACAGCTCTTTGGTCTTTCTTTCTTCCTCGAATCTGAAAAGGCAAGGTTCAGGGTCACCGCTAAATACTAAATTTAGGGGCATTTCCAGGGGTGCGCAGGTCCGGACCAAATGTCCCTCAGGTCGAGACCAATGGGTCCCTTCCTTGGGGTAAGTACATCCACTATTATGCCACCCTCCAGTGGGAGGGGGCATAAGCCTCTTCCTAATTGGCTGGGTTACCTTATCTTGAAGATGGAGGGGACTGAGATGTAAGCATCACCTCGCCTTTCCCACCTGAAGGGTGGTGTTGGCAAAGATGGGGACACCTCTCCTCCCAACTCTTGTTTTCTTGCAGATTCTTCTGCTTAAAGTGGGAGTTCAGAACAGGGAGCAGCCAGTTGCTGGGGGCAGCAAAAGGCAGGGACAGCTTACAAAGGCGGCAAGGTCTTTAAAGATTCCCCTTCATGGAGCCAGCCCATCCTGGGGAAGGAGGCATGACACCTCGGCCTAGGATGGGCTTTGTTTCTGGACGCAGCAGAGGCACTTTGCCCAGAGATCCAGAAACTCGTGTGGAGGTGTCAAATGGCGGGCAGCCAATCAGGACCACCACTGCTGGTTGTTTTTCAGGGGGCATCTCTAAGATGCACTCTGTGTGATTCTACATTAAATCCCACACTGGCATCAGTGAGTGTTCAATAGTGCTGAGAAGTTTGCTACAAAACTTCCTAATGTTCAGTAAAGCCATTATGGAGCTGTGAAGTTCGTAATGACCAACTCCCAGACCATATACTTTTTATGGCACACAATGTCTAAGAATGGACTTAGACACTGTAGGGGTACAGTGCTCATGAAACTGTGCCCTTACCTGTTGTCTAGTGCACCCTGCTAGCTGGGTGGCTTACCTAGGCCACAAACAGTGGATTGCAGGCATGGCACACAGGGATGTGCACCATGTCAACTTCACTTTTCTCTGCACTAAAACATGCAGCCGGCAATGTCAGTGTTTGGGTGTGACGGTGCAGGGCCTCTAAGGGTGGCACAATAGGTGCTGCAGCCCTTAGAGGCCTTACCTAGTCACAGTGCCCTTGGTACCCATGGTACCTTTTACAAGGGGCTTACCTGTGGCCAGAGATTTGTCAATTGTGGGTACAAAGGTACAGGTTTGGGAAATAACACAGGCCCTGGGAGACTGATTGGTAGGTACCCAGGTCACAGCAAGTCAAAGTGAATCATATGTCAGGCAAAAGGTTGGGGGTAACCATGCAAAAAGGGCACTTTCTATAACACATCAAGTAGGTTCAAACCAAATGAAGGCCCCTTTGGTACATAAATGGTTTGGGAGGAAACAAAACACTGAATACCTTTCAGAAAACATGTCACTATGGGTCACTTAATCAGGGAGGGGTATAAGATTTGTTTTTGTTTTTATTATCTGTGTAAAAATTGTAGTAGTTATTACATTTTTTGTTCTAATTTTGTGTTTTTAGTTCCATAGTGGGATGTGGGTGTATAGGGTGGGAAGTTATTTAATTGCCTCAAATTGTAAAGCGCTCTGATATCCTTCGGGATCAAGTTCGCGATATATAGATATATATATATATATATAGATATATATATATATATATATATATATATATATATATATATATATATATATATTCGGCAACCGCAAGAAAGCAGAGATGGCTGAAAGATACCCACTAACTGTGCCAGAGCAAGTTCTTTCTGGGTTAAGGACAAAACAAATAGCAACACTTCAGACAAGGGTGAAGAAAGAGGGTCAACTTGTTTTTTAATGCACCAAGCTACAAACTTGTCCCAAAGGAAAGCATATACAGTTTGTTTATGGATGCCTGGCTGCCAAGATAACCTTACAGACTAAAGGAGGGAAATTGAAGACTCAACTCCCGCCACTCAATCTTCACGCCTGAAGGGGGAGCGTGTGCATGTTTGGGTGTAGAACCACGCCCCTGTTGTTGAACAGGAGATCTTTAAGAAGGGACAGCCTGATCTGGGGACCATGCTCAGGAGTTTTAGATACCATACTGTCTATGCTCAATCCAGAGCCAATTGGATTTCTTGAGCCCTAATCTCTTTCGGAACTTGGGATGCACCTGAGGGGGGCACTAGTGAGGCCAAAGAAGAGCAAAGCAAACAAAGTGCTTGTGGCCGACCACAAACTGCAGGTAAAGTCTGAGTCAGCAGGACAGGGATGGGGAAATAGGAGTTCTGCAAGTCCAACCATAAAGTGAGGAAACAGGCTTTTTGCAGGCGTATTCCCAATTTGTACGCTGCTATAAGGGAGGCTCCTTGCAAGCACTCCAAACTTTTCTGTGTGGGTCAGACTCCTCCCACACTGGATTGGCCTTTGCGTGTGTCTTTCAATAATGAAAGCAAGCAAATGACCAAAGAGGGATGCATATCCCACCTCTCCTCCAAAGGTTCACCTCCACTGAGTTTTGCTCTCAGGAGCGAGCAGCAGCACGCAGGCTGGCAGCTTCATTCCTCCCTCGCCGTGGATCAGGTTAATAATTAAACACAGTGCGGTCGCTTTCACTTCAGCGGCTGCGTTTTTTTTGTTTGTGATGTCTGTTTCCTCTCCGTGGTCTCCTCGCAACTCATGAGTGCACGGTGTGAGAAGTAGGCCTGGCATATGATGTCCACTATTCTAGTGGGCACCTTGCACCAGTCCAAACGACCCTTAGTGATGGTAGGTTTAGACAACCTTTATAGAAAGCTATCCTACTGGTAGCTGTGGAGAGCAGCCTTCAGGCTAAGTCTTGAAGGAATGTAAAGCAGCTTGTTTTACAAGTCTATAATCTCTTGAATGGTTAAAGGAAAGAGCACCACACCAGATATATATATAAAATATGTGTATTCATTCTACACACCACCCCTCTAGTCTCTTTATTAGGCTAGAGGCAAAAGTACTATACAAGAACTTAAATAGCTCACAGTAAATTAGCACAGTATACGTTTTGCCCTAGGGGCCTCACAAACCATATACTAAGAAAGTGGTAAAAGAACCACGTGAGGGATAGAAGTGCGGCCTAGGGCCTGTAGAACCACTGGGGCATCCAGGAACCACTGAGGTAGGGACGCAGGAGACCCACAGGGGGCGTGTGCAGTGTCTAAACACAGCCGAGAATCACCATTGACTTCTATGGCGAAAGTTAAAGTTACAAAGTTAAAGTTTAGGGACACTTCGGAGTGGACTACGGTAAAACCCTTTCAGTACTGGACACTTCAAGAGTCAAGACCCACGGGAGCACCGAAGTACTCGTGTTATCTCACCCAGGGAAGCCGGGTGCATAGGTGTCTTTTCGTGTCGGGTTTCGTCGTTGATTCCAATGGAGAGCTGCAAAGAAGTGCAGCAGGCGTCCAGGAGAAGTGTGTCTGGATGGATCCAAGGGTGGATTGGAGATCTGAAGAACCTGAAAGCAGAGGGGACAGAGTCTGGGTCACTAGCCAGTGACAAGGATGGTGACAAGAAGATGCCAGCTGATGTCGGGTGCTTTAGGGTGAAGTAGGTGAAGCTTGACTCTTCAGCCACGAGGTCCAGGAGGCGTCGACGACAACCAGGAGCTGGATTTGAGCTGTCCCACGTCGGATGTCGAGTGCTGCAGCGTCGGTATCCGATTGGACCCAAAAAGCCTTGGCAACAGCAACCCACACAAGATGACACGATTGGCTTCGGTGCAGACCAGCATGGTCTGAGGGACTCGCCCTTTCGAGGGGAGTCAGGGCATGCCTGGAGCAATCAGGGAAGCCCGAGAAACAAAGTAGATTCCTTCATGGGGACCCACTAGCCAACGGACTAGTGATCGCAAAGGCACCTCGAGCTGAAATGCTGAATGCGGGCTCACGGAACACTTGTGTATATATAATAATACTGTACTATAAAGAATTGTGCGGACGTTTCCCTCGGGAACACTACTACCTAATTCTGCTGAACACTCGTGGAGTGTAGGCCCACAATCTGCGATGCAAAAGGTGCTCAGGGCTTGGACTACAAGTCGGCCAATGCACATCTTTAAGAAAGCTCGGGAAGTCGATGCACTAGCAAATGTGCAGGATGTCCAGGAGTTCCGGTCCCATGTCTCTCGTGATAGCTACAGGTCTCAGCTTCGCTGGGGATTCGTGTCAGCCTCGGAGATGTCTGGAAGTCCGTGTCATGTGTCGAAGATTTTTTGGGACCTGGCGGGAGCTTCCAAAATGCAGACCGGCAAGATGCTTCTTTGGTGTCTGGTTGAACAGGCGAGTCACTCCTTGACCCCAAGGGAGATTTCTTCCCTCTTCCAGTCGATATGGAATGTCGAAGGTCCAAGATTTAAGTTTCAGGGTTTCGTCCAGGGTAATCTAGTAAGTCCTAGTGACTGGGTTCCTACACTTATACCAAGTTTAGGGGTTGGACCTATGGGAGGACCTCAGGAGGGGGTGGTTACACCCCTTCCCCTTTGTCCAGTTTCACGCCACAGCTGGGGCTGAGTGCCCCAGTAACCGGTTTGAACTGGGAAATGCATGGGAAACCTGGTGTGCCTCAGGCAGTGTCTGAAAAGCATTCACTGAATGCAACCCACCCTGCCCCATTACACTAAAGCCTATCTGGGGAGGTGTTGGCACCTCCCTGGACAGGAAACCTATTGTCCAGGCCGCCCCTGCCGGAGTTTCGTCCAGCAGCAGGAGGTCAGACTCGTGTCTGTGATAGCAGCATCCATTTTGTGATGCTGAGGCTCTTTTACACTTCTACCGGGTTTACCAGTGTGTACAGGTCTTCTCCCTCTAGAAGAGTGGAATTCTACCCCCGCCGCCAGAACTGTCTGTGGGATGGGGGTAAAGTGTTTGACACCAAACAAGACATGTTTTGATGAAACAATTCCAAAGTTAGCATTAACCGCGAGGATTATAATGCACTTAAGAGTATATGGTATGGCTATATCATAGAACAGCTATAAGGAAGGGATTCCGAAAGCTGCAGAGGGGCTCAGCTCATGCTAGGTCATCCTTTCACACAAAACCAAGCACTCTGCCTTCAGGATTGTCAAGGCCTGCCGTAGGAGTGACTTAAAGGTTACTATGTGTCTATATATATATATATATATAGGTAGATATAATCAATCACTCAATCATGCCATTTGTATAGCGCACTACTCACCCGGGAGGGTCTCAAGGCGCTTTGGGGGAGGGGTATGCTACTGCTCGAACAGCCAGGTCTTGAGTTGTTTCCTGAAGGCGAGATGGTCCTGGGTCAGCCGGAGGTGGATGGGGAGGGAGTTCCAAGTCTTGGCAGCCAGGTAAGAGAAGGATCTTCCTCCGGCGGTGGCTCTTCGGATGCGTGGTACGGCTGCAAGGGCGAGGCTGGTGGACCGTAGCTGGCGGGTGGGCGTGTAGAAGGTCAGGCGGTCGTTGAGGTACTTGGGGCCCAGGTCGTGGAGAGACTTGTGTGCGTGGGTGAGGAGCCGGAACGTGATCCTCTTGTCGACGGGGAGCCAGTGCAGGTTCCTCAGGTGGCTGGAGATGTGGCTGCGTCGGGGGACATCCAGGATGAGTCGGGCGGAGGCGTTCTGGATGCGCTGGAGTCTTTTCTGTAGCTTGGCTGTGGTTCCGGCGTAGAGGGCGTTTCTGTAGTCCAGTCGGCTGGTGACGAGTGCCTGGGTGACAGTCTTCCTGGTCTCGGTCGGGATCCAGCGGAAGATCTTGCGAAGCATACGCAGGGTGTTGAAGCACGATGAGGAGACGGCGTTGACTTGTCTGGTCATCGAGAGGGAGGGGTCCAGGATGAAGCCCAGGTTGCGTGCGTGGTCGGTTGGCTTGGGTGCGGTGCCCAGGGCTGGGGGCCACCAGGAGTCGTCCCAGGCGGAGGGCGAAGATCCGTCTTGTCCGAGTTCAGTTTCAGGCGGCTGTCCTTCATCACTCGGCGACGTCTTTCATTCCTTCGTGTAGGCAGGTTCTGGCGGTGTCGGGGTCTCTGGTGAGGGAGAGGATCAGCTGGGTGTCGTCGGGGTAAGAGATGATGTTGAGGTTGTGCTGGCGTGCCATGGCTGCGAGAGGTTTCATGTAGATGTTGAAGAGGGTGGGGCTGAGTGAAGATCCTTGCGGGACGCCGCAGATGACTTCGGTGGCCTCGGAGCGAAACGGGGGGAGGCGGACTCTTTGTGTTCTTCCGGCGAGGAACGAGATGATCCACTCCAGTGCCTTCTCTTGGATACCGATGTTGCTGAGGCGCTGGACTAGGGTGCGGTGGCAGACCGTGTCGAACGCAGCGGAGAGGTCCAGGAGGATGAGGGCCACTGTTTCCCCCTTGTCGAGCAGGGTCCGGATGTCGTCGGTGGCTGCGATGAGGGCGGTCTCGGTGCTGTGGTTGGCTCTGAAGCCGGACTGCGAGGGGTCGAGGGATCCGTTCGTCTCGAGGAAGGCGGTCAGCTGTCTGTTGACGATCTTCTCGATGACTTTAGCAGGAAAAGGAAGGAGCGAGATGGGGCGGAAGTTTTTGAGATCGGTGGGGTCCGCTGTAGGTTTCTTCAGGAGGGCGCTGATCTCGGCGTGCTTCCAGCTCTCCGGGAAGGTGGCGGTGTTGAAGGAGGCGTTGATGATGTTCCGGAGTTGGGGTGCGATGGTGGAGTCGGCCTTGTTGAAGACGTGGTGTGGGCAGGGGTCGTTCGGTGATCCGGAGTGGAGGTTGTTCATCGTGCGGGCTGTGTCTTCGGTGGTCACCGTGGTCCAGGTGCGAAGGGTGGCGGTGGTGGGTGTTGGTTCGACGGTTGGGTGCGTGGGTGGGGCGCCGAAGCTGTTGTGGATGTCGCGATCTTGCGGTGGAAGAACGAGGCGAGGGAGTCGCAGAGGTCTTGTGACGGAGTGATGTCGTTGGTGCCGGTGCTGGGGTTGGAGAACTCCTTGACGATAGTGAAGAGCTCTTTGCTGTCGTGGGCGTTGTTGTCCAGTCGTTCCTTCAGGGATTTCTTCTTGGTGGTGCGGATGAGCTGGTGGTGCTTGCGGGTAGCGTGTTTGAGGGCTGTCATGTTGTCGGTGGTCCGGTCGAGGAGCCAGGCTTTCTCGAGGGTGCGGCAGGTCTTCTTGGAGTCCTTGAGGTCGTCGGTGAACCAGGATGCCTTCTTGCTTCTGGGTCTGCTGGGAGGGTTCTTTAGTGGCGCGAGGTCGTCGCCGCAGGCGGTCAGCCACTGTGTGACGTTGCGGGCTGCTTCGTTGGGGTCCGTTGTGATGGCGGGTGGGCTCTGGCTGAGGGAGGTGGTGAGCTGGTCTGCGGTGATCTTGCTCCAATTCCTGTGAGGTACCTGTTGCGGGTGGTGATGGGTCGTGGATCTTTTGAAGCTGAAGTGGACGCAGCTGTGGTCGGTCCAGTGGAGTCCGGTGGCGTGGCTGAAGGTGATGTACTTGCTGGAAGAGAAGACGGGATCAAGCGCGTGGCCGGCGTAGTGGGTGGGGGTGTTGACCAGTTGCTTGAGTCCGAGGTTGGCGAGGTTTTCCAGCAGGGCGGTGGTGTTGCGGTCCTTGTTGTTCTCCAGGTGGAAGTTGAGGTCCCCGAGGAGGATGTAGTCAGTGGAGGGGAGGGCGTGCGGGCTGATGAAGTCTGTGATGTCTTCGCTGAATTGTGTGCGTGGTCCCGGGGGTCTGTAGACGAGGGTGCCTCTGAGGGTCGTCTTTGGGTCGGTGTGTATCTGGAAGTGGAGATGTTCGGCTGCGGCGAAGGAGTCGTTGGCGTCGGTCGTGATGCGGATAGTGTTCCTATGGACGATGGCGATGCCACCTCCGGTCTGGTTGATGCGGTTCCTCCTGATGATCTTGTACCCGTCCGGGATGGCGATGGCGATGTTGGGTGCAGAGGAGGCGTTCATCCAGGTTTCCGTGAGGAAGGCGACGTCCGGTGATGTAGCGTCGAGGAGGTTCCAGAGTTCTACGGCGTGTCTGTGGACGGAGCGGGTGTTGATCAGGATGCACTTGAGGTGGTTGCTGCTGGTGTTTGTCTTGGCGGGTGCGGGGCAGGTTCGGAGGCAGGTGAACTTGCAGGTGCAGCAGGTGAAGGGTCCACGGGTGCGTCTCGGGGTGGCTCGGCAGCAGGCGTGGGTCCGGCCGGCATTGAGTGCGTTGAGAGTGGCGGCGTCGTAGGTCAGTCGGGTCGTCTTGCATCGGCGGGGAGGGCCAGAGGTCCTGGCGCTGGGCGCGGGCCAGGCGCGGACGGGCGCAGACGGGCTTACCTTTGGCACACCTTCGGCGCTCAAGCGGCGCGCGTCCGCTGCGCGGTCGTTCTGGGGGCATCATAAGTAAGGAGCCGGGAGGGAGGAGCAGCTGGGTGGCGGGAGCGGTGCGGCGAATGGAATCACAGGGGGGCGGGGCCGCAGGGAGGCAGCGGTGGGAAATTCCAAGAAGCAGCGCGTAATTCCCAGGAGCAGCGGGAAATTCCCAGGAGCAGCGGGAAATTCCCAGGAGCAGCGGGCAGCGAGCGAAGGAATCTGCAGGCAGGAGGCGGCAAAGGCAGGCAGGAGCGGCAGCAGTGAGTGGGGCGACCAAGCCCTGTGGAGGGCTGAGCGGTATCCTATATTTAAGTAAGGGGTGCTTACACCACCTTACCTAGGCTTCAAGTGCAGACCTGTGGTGTCATTTTGGAAGGCTTCCCAGGGGTGGCATAATACATGCTTCAGCCCCTGGTAGGCCTCTGGGATACCTATGCCCTTGGTACCGAAGGTACCATATACTAGGGACTCACAAGGGTAACCCAGTAACCAATCTGGAGTGTAACTAACGTACAGGTAACCAATTTAGAGAGAGAACAGCTAGGCGGTGGTCCCGATTAGCAGGGCCACAGCCAGACTAAAGTCGATAAACCAGTGAAACACAGCAAAAAGTGGGGGTAACCATAGGAGGCAGATCCTACTCTCCTACACACGGCACCTCTAGACCCAGTTCCCTTAATTTCCATGTGCTTCCCTCAACAACTCCTGCTCGCCGCTTCAGAGACCACGGCGCCATGGCTTATTTCCCCTTTCGAAAAGGCAGTGGTGAGCGGTACCTGGAGATGCATGAAATGTATTATTGTGAGGGAATAAAAATACAGTGCGGCGCGTCTTCCTTACTTAGAGCCTAAAAAAGCCTCCTTTCTCTAAGCTGAATACTGTGTTTTAACTTCCAACTGCAATCCGGGACCACATTAAGTCAAGATGTTTGAAACATTTAAAATAACCTTGCATCACTATTCACTTGTTTTTCTTGAGGAGTACCGCCTCGCTTACTTGTGTCATTCAAGCACGCATACGTTTCTCCCTCCTCCCGCAAGTTCGGCCCTGCCTTCTATCGCTTTTCTCTGCGAGCCACTCGGTGACAACCCACGCAGTCAGTGGATGTACACTGCAGCTACCCCACCCAGTGCCTCTCAATGCGAACATCCTGGCAGGGCTCACTTGCTCTCCCGGCTCAGTTTCTGTGGGATCTTCGGCACCGCTGGAAAGGTAAAGGTCGAACTTGGGAGGGCACTGGGCTAGTGTTGGGGAGCAGGGGGAAAAGGGTTCTTAGTACCTAGGTAGCCACAAACTAACCAGCATAACTGACCCTTGGTAAACGAGACCACCAGTCCATAACCTTCACAGTTTTCTGGACCCCTCAACCAGCAATAAGCTCTCCCCGTAAGCTGAAGACAAACAGCTTATATCATTTTAAGTCAAAATGATCGTTACACTTAAGGACCACCTTCACCCTCATGCGTGACTGAGTTGCCGGTGTGTACTTCTTCAATGTTGCTGACAGACCTTGTTTGCTTCTCAACCATATCTTCACTCATTTCGGCATTGCTCTCTCTCGTCCCTGACGGCAAGTACCCTGTTACTAATAAGACGTTCCTCCACTTTTATAAAAGCCTGCACTTTTTCTGTTCATGTTTTGGAGTAAGCCTAGCACCCCTCACCCACCATTTCTGATGCCAAATGGAAGATGGCGCCCTTTTCTATCCGCCAACATTAAAGAGGCATGTGAGACACAGGCATGTGAGACACAGACAGTATGTGCATGTGTGGGAGGACCGCCACCTCCAGCGTGGCCTGCGGCTGCCACCTCCAAGCAAGATTGTCGGCCCTGTTGTTATATCCAGTGCTCTATTAGTCCCCAACCAGATTTGTGCAGCACCATATAAATGCCAACACTGCACTGCAATCAGCATAGATGGTTTAATTAAGAGTTCATCAGCATGTATGGTTTTAAGCAGCATGTCCAATATAGTTGTCCTTTTAAATCCGTGATTTACACTACAGCATTTTTCATGAAAAAAATAAACTACAAACACAATAACTCAGTGAAAAATCATGCATGGGTTGTTGATTTGCCTACTACAGCTCCAGCGCACATTTCCCATTTGTTTTAGTTGGTGTTATAAATCTAAATGTAACCTATGGCACCAATAGACCAGTTTACACGTTTCATCACACAGATTGGTTCAAAAAGATACACCCATAAAGGATTGAGCCATCTTGGCCCACCCAGTCACCGGGCCTTCGTGCTTGAGGTTGTAGAAGACTTATTTGCTACTAGTTTTACTTCCCATGGTGTCAATACCATTGTTTGAAAAAAATAAAAACGTAATGTATTTTAGAAACGGCAACACTGGCTCTGCAGCCATGGCTGCTTAATGTGAAATACAAACTGCAAGCACAAATACAGTAAAGTCCACATTTTTAAAGCGCACAATCACCCGTAAGGGTCTCTAGGCGCTGGGGGCCGTCGGGAAGATTAAGCGAGCTATTGCCCAGAGTCACATGGTGCTGGGCTAATCTGCCGCCGGAGCCGGCGATCGAACCGTGGTCCCCAGATTCCAGCGTCAGTCGCCCTGGCCGCGGCGCCACACCTCTTCCCTTGCAAATACAGGCACCTCGATCAAGTCCTGGTGCACTAATTCTGCTGCCAGCGCAGGAAACACATTCAAATTCAGCCTTTCACACTACTTTCCTGTGTTCTAAACGAAGTCTAAGTCATATACTTTGTGACCAGGTTTTAATAATACAAGTAGTCAGTCAGACTTCCCCACCAAAGGCATGCCCTGCCTCTTTCCTCTCTGCAGCTCCACCTTGTCTCTCTGTACCAATCCCTCTCGAAGTTCTAAAAAAAAATCATCTATAGTCCCTTTATCAGCCTCTCCTGTCTACCTTTGTTGCCTGCGGTATCTCTTTCTCCCCTGCATTCTATTACTATCTAGCTACTGTTAGCTCATTATTTGGCATTCCTGGTCATGCAGTTGCTCCAGCTATCTTGGTTTCATTCCACACTGGTTCATGACAACATTGTGCAGCTATTTAATCACTGGTGGCACAATACCCAGAATAATGTGCTGCATTGCTAAACACTTATAAGGTCCCAAAGGCGAGACCTATTGGCTATGCCAATGCTTGTTGACTATTAGGCATTAGTAGTGACTCTGAAATGCCCTGCGCCCTGTTAACAAGGACTCAGTGCATGTGCTCAAACCATTTAAAAAGTTTAATTGGCGTATACCCAATTGGCGTACATTAACCTACCTAAAAAAACCTTTTATATGGTACCAGGGGTAACGAAGGCCTGTACGTTAAAGTGTCTCTTGTTGACTACACCACTGGTTGTGCCACCATAAGCGCGGCAGAGTAAAAAGTGTCTCAGCCTACCACTGCAGACTGGTAGAGCAGTATGACTACATATTCAACCTTACCAGTAAAAGCAATGGCAAAGCCCAAACCTTTCTCTCGATTATAAATAGGTAACTCCTAAAGTAGGCCTGTCGAGTTCTAAGGCAGGGTGCTGTGCATTAAAAAGTAGGAAATGTGTTTTACCTGTCCCAACAGTAAAACTCTCCAAGTTGTTTTTACTTTAGTACGGCTAGTAATCTGTAGGGTCTGTGCTCACTAATGGTTGGGACTACCAAAATTGGTACTTCCAAGGTCTCAAAAGAATCGCTACATTAAACCCAACTTAATGTCCAAGTCGAATGTATTGTAACTGTAAGGAGTTGTCTCTTTTTATATGGTCCCACTCAAAGTTTAGGACTGATGCTGCTACTTTTCGACTAAGTGCACGGAGGCCTGCAAACAGACCCCTGACCCAAAACTGTGCATGTTTGATTGACTTATAGTAAGTTAGCTTATGTCAATTGGGTATAAGTCCCTGTAGGAGAGTGGGGTCTGCAATCCTATGGTCACCCCAGATGCACAAGTTACTACTTGTGTAACGATATATCTGTAAGAGACATTAGTTAGTATTAGATTCCTTACCTTAGAATATCCCCAGGCGTCAGACTGGATCCGGAAATGTTTGCGTAGCAGTACCCTTGCGCGTCGGTAGGCGCCATCTGCACCGTGATGACGTCGTCGGAGTACTTAGACGCCGCCTCCGCGTGCTGACGTCAGTTCTTAGACACAGCTTCTCCGCGCTAGAAACGCAGAGCCATGTTAAAAACCAACACTGGTGCAATTGAAACTAGGGCCCTGAAAGGGGACAACCCTAACCCTAGATATTGGTTCGCAGAACGGGGAGGATGGGTGGGTCGGTAAGGAATCCAATACTAACTAATGTCTCTTACAGATATATCGTTACACAAGTAGTAACTTGTGCATCTGAAAGAGACACGTTAGTATTAGATTCCTTACCTTAGAATAGATACCCCAGCAATACCAACCCCGGTGGTGGGTCTGCGAACCAATAATCACACCAGAAAGTCCCGGAGGACGGAACGGCCAAAGAAGCCATCCCTCCGGACTTGGCTGTCCAGGCAGTAGTGTCTTGCAAACGTGTGCAGCGATGCCCACGTAGCTGCCTGGCAGATGTCTTGTAAGGGCACACCCCTGCCCAGGGCAGTGGTAGCCGCCGTCGCTCGGGTAGAATGAGCCCGTAATCCAGCAGGAGGATCCTTCCTAGCCAAGGAGTAGCATGCCTGGATACAGAGGATGATCCACCGGGAGATGGTCCTCTTGTGCACCGTTTTCCCCTTCTTCGCGCCCACGTAACCAACAAAGAGTTGGTCATCCACCCGGAACAGGCGTGTGCGATCCAAGTAGAATGAGAGCGCATGTTTTGGGTCCAGACGGTGGAGCCGCTCTTCCTCTTTAGAGGGATGCGGTGGCGGGAAGAAGGTAGGCAAGGTGATAGACTACCCGATGTGGAAGGCCGTGACAACCTTGGGCAGGAAAGAAGGTTTGGTATGCAGCACCACTTTGTCCGGATGGACAGAAAGGAAAGGTGGAGTACAAGAAAGGGCCTGGAGCTCACTCACTCTCCTGGCAGAGGTGATGGCAACCAGGAAAGCAGTCTTCAAAGTCAGAAGGCGAAGAGGACAGTTAGGAAGTGGCTCAAAGGGAGCGCACATCAGAAATGTAAGAACCAGGTTCAAGTCCCACTGAGGCATCACAAACGGAACAGGAGGAAACGTGTGTGTGATGCCCTTAAGAAATCTATTAACAATAGGGGACTTGAACAAAGAAGGTTGATCAGGCAGCCTGAGAAAGGCTGAAAGGGCAGAAAGGTAGCCCTTGATAGTGCCCAGAGCAGAGCCCTGCTGGGCAAGAGAAAGAAGGAAGCGAAGGACCTCAGAAAGAGGGGCATTGAGGGGATCCACTGCCTTTGCTGTGCACCATGCCACAAATCTGTTCCACCTGCAGGCGTATACCGACTTTGTGGAGGGACGCCTGGCTGCCAGAATGATGTTACAAACTTCAGGAGGCAAGTCAAATGGCCTCAACTGTCGCAGATCAATCTCCAAGCATGGTGGTGGAGACTGGACAGGTTCGGGTGGAGGACCGTCCCCTGCTGCTGCGACAGAAGGTCCTCCTGAAGAGGCAGACAAACCGGGGGATCGACTGACATACTGAGTAGCTCTGGATACCAGTACCTTCTCGCCCAGTCCGGAGCCACAAGGATGACTTGGGCCCGGTCGCGCTTGATCTTCTTCAGCACTCTGGGCAGAAGTGGTATAGGCGGAAAGGCGCACAACAGACCGCAACTCCATTCGTGACGAAAAGCGTCTCCGAGCGAGTGCCGCTTTGGAAATTCCAACGCGCAGAACTGATGACATTGCGCGTTCTCGTCGGTGGCGAATAGATCTAACCAAGGCTCTCCCCATCGCTGAAAGAGGCCTTGCGCCACGTCAGAGTTCAGACGCCATTCGTGATCCATTATGCACCGACGGCTGAGCTCGTGCGCCCTGGCGTTCAGAGAACCTGCCAGGTGTTGAGCCACCAGGGTCACGCCCTGGCGTTCCAGCCATTGCCAAAGGCGAAGAGCCTCTTGACAAAGGATCCACGACCCCATCCCGCCTTGTTTGTTGCAGTACCACATGGCGGTGGTGTTGTCCGTGAACACCTGCACTACACTCCCCCGGACAGAGGGGAGGAATGCCTTCAGTGCCAGACGAATCGCCCTGAGCTCCAACAGGTTGATGTGGAGCCGGGTCTCCGCCGGAGACCAGAGGCCTCTGATCTCCGCCTCTCCCATGTGGTCTCCCCAGCCCTGGAGGGACGCGTCCGTCACAACTACGTGCTCCGGTTGGGGAAGGGAGAGGGATCTGCCGCGGACCCAATCGCGGTCCGTAAGCCACCACTGCAGCTGTCTCGCAGTGCCCTCCGAGATCAGGACGTGGTCGGATAGGTTGCCCTGATGCTGGGCCCACTGAAACTTCAGGTCCCACTGCAGAGCCCGCATCCGCCACCTGGCGTGATGCACCAGCAGGATGCAGGAGGCCATCAGCCCCAGAAGCCGCAGCGTCAACCTGACCGAAACCCGGGATAACGGCTGAAAGATGGGAATCAGAGCCTGAATATCCCGGACCCGCTGTTCGGGCGGATAAACCGGAAACCGCGCCGAGTCCAGAACCGCTCCGATGAAGAGGAGCTTCTGAGAGGGGCACAGGTGTGACTTCGGCACATTGATGGAGAACCCCAGCTGGTGCAGGAGGTCTGCCGTCGTCTGTAGGTGGCTGACGACTGTCTGGGGCGAGCCCGCCTTCAACAACCAGTCGTCGAGGTAGGGGAAGACTGAAACCCCTAACCTGCGCAGGTGCGCTGCGACCACCGCCATCACCTTTGTGAACACCCGTGGGGCGCTGGTAAGGCCGAAGGGGAGCACGGTAAATTGAAAGTGCTCGTGGCCAACCATGAACCGCAGGTAGCGCCGGTGGGCAGGCAGGACGGGGATATGAAAGTAAGCGTCCTGCAAGTCCAATGCTACCATCCAGTCTCCTGGGTCCAGGGCAGCCAGGACCTGAGCCAGTATCAGCATCTTGAACTTCTCCTTCCGGAGGAAGCCGTTGACGTTCCTTAGGTCCAAGATAGGGCGTAGGCCCCCTTTGCCCTTCTTGGGTACCAGAAAGTAGTGGGAGTAGCAACCACACCCTACTTCTGGCCCAGGAACGCACTCGATGGCCCCCTTGGCCAAGAGGGCCGTAACTTCCTCCTGCAGAAGTCGCAAATGATCCCCCGATACACGGTGGTTCTGCGGTGGCATGGCTGGAGGAGTCGCCTCGAAGGGGAGGGAGTAGCCCCTTCGGACGATTTGCAACACCCACCTGTCCGATGTGACAGAGCACCAGTGGAGGTGGTGATGGCGAACCCTGCCCCCCACTGGCGTCACATGGGCCTTAAAGCACGGACTAGGAGGGTTTTGAGGCGGATGCTGCGGGGAAAGGTGTGGACTGACCTCGCCGCTGCCCCCGACCGCCCGGACGGCGGTTCCCACAGCCGCCACCGCGTTGGGTATTGCCCTGCGGAGCGTGGCTGGCGGCGCGTGTGGGCGCACCCCTTCCGTGGCCACGAAAGGAGTGAAAGGCAGCCGATTGCTGGCGCTGGCCCGAGAGGCCCAAGGACTTGGCCGTAGCCCTGGAGTCCTTAAAGCGCTCAAGCGCATGGTCTGCCTTGTCGCCAAAGAGGCGACGGCCATCGAACGGCATGTCCATGAGTGTGCTCTGGACATCAGCCGAGAAGTTGGCGGACCTCAGCCAGGCGTGGCGTCTGACCGCCACCGACGTTGCCATCGCTCTACCTAGCGAGTCGGAGGTATCCAGCCCACACCTGATGGAATACTTGGCTGCATCCCGGCCCTCCACAAGGGCTTGGCAGAGTTTGGCCCGTACCTCCAACGGACACTCTGGCAGCACTTCCGCGACCTTATCCCACACAGAGTGGGTGTAACGTCCCAAGAGGCAGGCGGTGTTGGAAGACCGCAGGCCTAGACTAAGGGATGAGAAGATCTTCTTCCCATACTGGTCATACCTCTTGGATTCCCTGTCCGGCGGGGCCAACGGGAATGCGGTCTGGGAATTGGAGGCCTGGATGACCAGGCTCTCGGGGGTAGGGTGGGAGGACAGGAAACATGGGTCGCCCGGGACTGGGCGGTGGCGTCTGGCCACGTTCCTATCTACGGGCGAACCCGTAGCGGGCTTGGACCAAGTGCCCAGAAGAACGTCGGTCAAGGCCTCATTAAAGGGCAGCAGAGGCTCGGCCGAGCTTGACTGCGGTTTAAGGACCTCAGTGAGGAGGTTAGTCCTCACGGCCGCGACGGGGAGCTCAAGGCCCAATGCCTTGGCAGCCCTCATCAGCACCACACTATAGGTTGCCCCCTCCTCCGAAGCCACGGTAGGAGGGGAGACAAAACCAGTGTCTGGAGAGGTGTCCAGGCCACTGGCCTACCCAAGGTCTCCTGTCCAGTCCTCATGAGACTGACACTCCCTGGTCAGAGGGTCCTCAGACCCCTCCCAGTCCTCTTCATCACCCATCTCCTGAAACTCAGGGTTCTCAACTAATGGGGCCTGATCATAAAAGTGAAATTCACCAAACGACGTCTGGAGCGGCGCCCATCGGCGGACCAGGAACGAAGGTGGAACCGGGGACGGAGCCGCCCGAGGACGGCGCCGGAGGCGACACTTGCGGGTCCGACGCCGGGGAGGTCGTAAGATCCACCGGCGACGAACCAGATCCCGAAGGAGGTCCAGCGGCGCCGGCGGCGCCGGGACAACTGAACCCCCCGGCGCCGGGCCCGAAGGCACCGGCGGCGTCGGGATAGGGGGGACCTGCGGCGCCGGGCCCGAAGGCGTCGGCGGCGTCGGGGCCGAAGCACCCGACGGCGTTGGGGCTGGAGCCGCCGACCGGCTAGCGGCCCCAGACGGGTCCGCTGGGCCCGAAGGCGCCGCGGAGCCCGCTGGAGGAGAGAGTTCCCTCATGGCCATGAGGAAGCGCTCTATCTCCTCCTGCGACGCGTTCAGCCCAGGGACCGGAGGGTGTGGAGCTGCACGCGGCGCCCGCGACTCCAACGGAGCCGCGTGGGTGGTGTCACCCGAACCCCCGGCCGCATCGTGCGAGCGTCGGGGGGGAGTCCGAAGAGCGATGACGCCACTCGGACTTCTTGTGCCTCTTACCTGACGACGACTTCGACCTGGAGGAGTGCGGCCTACCCTCGGAACTGTGGTGGCTCCGAGCCCGTGACCTGTCCCTCGACCTCCCATGGGATCGGGACCTCTCACGGCGCGGGACCGACTGCCGGAGTTCGAGTCGCCTGCGGGACCGCTCCCGCCTGGCTTTCGAAGAGAGGGCCCGGCAGTCGGAGCAGGCCTTGTCGTCGTGGTCGACGCCCAGACAAGATAAACAGACGCGGTGAGGATCCGTGACCGACATCAGGCGGTCGCAATCGTCACAGTGCTTGAAGCCGGGCATCCCTACGGCACCGTACGGAGTCGAGAGACTCCGAGAACAATCAAAAAAGTGATCAAAAAGTTAGTCAAAAATTGACTAGGGTTACTGCTTTTTCCAGATCTGCGCTTGCTGGCGCGGAAAAAAGAAGAACGGACGTCAGCACGCGGAGGCGGCGTCTAAGTACTCCGACGACGTCATCACGGCGCCCACGACGCCGACGACTGACGCGGAGCCGCAGACGACGCCTACCGACGCGCAAGGGTACTGCTACGCAAACATTTCCGGATCCAGTCTGACGCCTGGGGATATTCTAAGGTAAGGAATCTAATACTAACGTGTCTCTTTCAGATTTTTGCTTTTTGCTTCACTGGTTTACGACTTTCCCTGGCTGTGGGCCTGCTAATCAGACCCACAGCCTAGCTGTTCTCTCTCTAAATTGACAACCATGTACCTTAGGTGCATTTACCAATTGGTACTGGCCCACCTTATCAGTCCCTGTACAGTATACCTTAGGTATCCAGGGCATAGGTGTACCCAGGGCCTACCAGGGGCTGAAGCATGTATTATGCCACCCCTGGCTGGCCATCTAAACAGACACAACTGGCTGCACGACAGCTGGGGCAAGGTGGTGTAAACACCCTTTGCTTTAGATATAGTTACTTATATCTAAACCTAAAATGGACACATATATTCCTATCAGTCACTCCTATGGAAGGCCTTATTAATCCTGAAGGCAGAGTGCTTGGACTTATGTGAGATGGTGCTCTGGCATGAGCTGAGCCCGTCTGCAGCTTGCGGAACCAAGTCCTAATAGCTGTTCCATGATAACGCTATACCATATACTCTTAATGCATTATAATCCTCGCAGTTAAATGCTAACTCTGGTATAACATTATCAAAACATGTCGAGTAAGGTGTCATACGATTTGGAATACTACCCCCTCGCCAATTCTGGCAACGGGGGTAGCATTCCACCCTTCTAGAGGGACACGAAATGTATGTAACTGAGAACCCCGGTTAAAGTTAACTCGAGCCTTGGCATCACAAAATGGATGCTGCCACCACAGACACAAGTCCGACCTCCTGCTGCTGGGAGTCCTTCCAGCGAGGGCGGCTTGGACAAAAGGTTTCCTGCCTTGGGAGGTGCTAGCACCACCCCAGACAGGATTTTGTGTATTGGGTAGGGTAGGCTTGAAAGGAATGAGACATGCCTGGGGCACACAAGGTGCCCTGTGCATACACCGGTTCAAACCAGTTGCTGGGGCACTCCAGCCCCAGCTCTGGCGGGAAGCCGGACAAAGGATAGGGGGTGTAACCACCCCCCTTCCTGGTCCCACCCAGGGGAGGGACCTAGTCAGTAGTGCAGCCCCCTTTAGCAGGATAAAGGTAGGAGCTGGTCCCATTCCAAATTAGATTATCCTGAACATATTCTACAAGAAGAAACTCTGGACTTCGACGTTCTGCTCCACAGAAGACTGAAGAATCTCCCTTGTGGGCAAGGAGTGTCCACCCTGCACAAGCAGGCACCATCAAGCGTCCAGCGGCTTCCCTTTGTCGTCTTCCTTCCAGGATCCAGACTTCAGAGCCTGACGAGACCCGGATTCCCAGACCTCTCCGACCTCAACCCACATCTGCAGCAAAGCTGAGACCCGTGGGTGCGACGAGACACGTGGGACCGGCCATCTTGGAAGAAAATGCACTTCGCTTCCAGCACGACTCCCGAGGTAAACTCGACCAAGTGCTTTGGGGACTGCGAAGCCCCATCCCCGAGCAGCCCCTGCACCGAAGATCAGCCCTCCAGCATCCACGAGATCTGCGTGGGGCCCTTCTGCTTTGTTGCTGCTCGACGCGTTGTCTGGTCACTTGCCGGCTGGCTAGTGGCCTCCCAGACGACGAACCTTTAAATCTTTGCTGCTGGTCTGGTTGCTCCAGACTGGCCCTTGCCCCCTTCCAAAAGAGGGGCACCTCGGACTCTCCTAGTCCGCACCAGACGCTTTCTCCACTCACCGCGTGGGGTGCCTTTGCCAAGGCCTGTTGACGCCGATTCCGGATCCAACACCGCAGACAGCGAGAGCCTGCGTGGGATAGCTCGTGCCTCCATCCTGGTCGTCGAAGACACCACCTGGTCCACGTGGCTGCAGAGTCAAGCGTCCACTCTTCACCTGAACACGACGACGACATCTGGTTCCTTCCTGGTTCCACTCCAGTCACTGGCTAGTGACTGTAAACATTGTCCCCTCTGCTTTCAGGTCTCCTTCTTCACCAATCCACCCTTGGATTGCACCAGACATCTTCCTCCTGGTCGCCTGCAGCATCTTTTCTTTCAGGCTCCATAGACCAGCTATCCTAATGGTAGCATGGACAAAGCAGTCTTAGGCTAAACTCTTTTGGCATGTGAAGCCAGCTGTTTTACCACATATAACCCCTCGAATACCAGATGAAAGGACACCACACAGGTTGTTATGAAAACATACAATATATTTATTAATAACAAACACCTCTGAACTCTTTATGAGGTCAGAGGGCTAAGCACATGACAATCTCTTAGGAACAATACGATAAGTTGCACAAAATTACAATGGTGCCCTAGGGGCACGACAAACCATATACTAAGTAAATGGTATAAGGACATCGATAAAGGGAATGGAGCTGTCCAGAGGCTGTAGGTTCGCTGGGACTACACTATCCTAACCTCAGGTAAGTAATAGGAGGCCCACGGGACGCGTGTGCAGAGTGTGAACTCACACGCGAGATGCGGAACAAAGTCAATGGACAGTACAGTTTACGAAAAAGGTAAGTACGGACAGTCTTTAGTAGCTAGGACTAAAACGACTGGAAATCTGGACACTAGGAGAGTTAATCTACCCTTGAGCACCGAAATGCTCTTGTTACCTCACCCACGGGCTGCAGGTGCATAGGTGTCAAAGTGTGTCGGGTTTACGCGTCGAAGTCTATGGAGCCTTGAAGAAAGATGTTGCAGACGACCAAGTGGAAGATGCCCGGTGCGATCCACGGGTGGATCGAGGAAGAAGATGACCTCAAAGCAGAGGGGACAGTGTTCAAAGTCACTAGCCAGTGACCGGTGTGGAACCAGGAAGGAACCAGGTGCTGTCGTCGCGATCACGTGAAGAGTGGACACTTGTCTCTGCAGCCACGTGGACCAGGAGGTGTCTTCGACGACCAGGATGGAGGCACGAGCTGTCCCACGCAGGCTCTCGCTGTCGGCGGTGTCGAATCCGGATTTGGAGTCAACAGGCCTTGGCAAAGGCAACCCACGCGGTGAGTGGAAACGGCATCTGGTGCGGACCAGGAGGGTACTTCTCTTTTGGAAGGAAGCAAGGGCCAGTCTGGAGCAACCAGACCAGCAGTGAAGATTTCAAGGATTGTCGTCTAGGAGGCCACTAGCCAGCCAGCAAGTGACCAGACAACGCGTCGAGCAGCAATCAAGCAAAAGGGCCCCACGCAGATCTCGTGGATGCTGGGGGGCTGGTCTTCGGTGCAGGAGCTGCTCGGGGCTGGGGCTTCTCAATCCCAAAAGCACTTACTCGAGGATGCCTCTGAAGTCGTGCTGGAAGCGAAGTGCAGTTTCTTCAAGATGGCCGGTCCCACGTGTCTCGTCGCACCCACGGATCTCAGCTGTGCTGCAGATGTAGGTTGAGGTCGGAGAGGTCTGGAAGTCCGGATCTCGTCGGGCTCTGAAGTCTGGTTCCCGCAGGAAGGACGACAAAGTGAACCGCTAGGACGCTTGATGGTGCCTGCAGTTGCAGGGTGGACACTCCTTGCCCACAAGGGAGATTCTTCAGTCTTCTGTGGAGCAGAACGTCGAAGTCCAGAGTTTCTTCTTGTAAAGTTGTTCAGGATAATCTAATTTGGAATGGGACCAGCTCCTACCTTTAATCTCATAAAGGGGGTTGCACTAGTGACTAGGTCCCTCCCCTGGGTGGGACCAGGAAGGGGGGTGGTTACACCCCCTATCCTTTGTTCGGTTTTGCGCCAGAGCTGGGGCAGGGATGCCCCAGCAACTGGTTTGAACCGGTGTATGCACAGGGCACCTTGTGTGCCCCAGGCATGTCTCATTCCTTTAAGGCCTGTCCTACCCAATACACAAAATCCTGTCTGGGGTGGTGCTAGCACCTCCCAAGGCAGGAAACCCTTTGTCCAAGCCTCCCTCGCTGGAAGGACTCCCAGCAGCAGGAGGTCATACTTGTCTGTGGTGGCAGCATCCATTTTGTGATGCTCAGGCTCGAGTTAACTTTAACCGGGGTTCACAGTTACATACATGTCGTGTCCCTCTAAAAGGGTGGAATGCTACCCCCGTCGCCAGAATTAGCGAGGGGGTAGCATTCCAATTCGTATGACACCTTATTAGACATGTTTTGATAATGCTATACCAAAGTTAGCATTCAACCGCGAGGATAATGCATTTATGAGTATATGGTATAGCGTTATCATGGAACAGCTGTTAGGACTTGGTTCCGCAAGCTGCAGACGGGCTCAGCTCATGCCAGAGCACCATCTCACATAATTCCAAGCACTCTGCCTTCAGGATTGATAAGGCCTGCCATAGGAGTGACTGATAGGAATATGTGTGTCCATTTTAGGGTTAGATATAGGTATACTATATCTATAGCAAAGGGTGATTGCCCCAGCTGCCTTGCCAGCCAGTTGTGTCTGTTTAGATGGCCAGCCAGGGGTGGCATAATACATGCTTCAGCCCCTGGTAGGCCCTGGGTACACCTATGCCCTGGGTACCTAAGGTACACTGTACAGGGACTGATGCACAAGTAACTACTTGTGTAACGATATATCTGTAAGAGACATTAGTTAGTATTAGATTCCTTACCTTAGAATATCCCCAGGCGTCAGACTGGATCCGGAAACTTTTGCGTAGCAGTACCCTTGCGCGTCGGTAGGCGTCGTCTGCGGCTCCGCGTCCGTCGTGGGCGCCGTGATGACGTCGTCGGAGTACTTAGACGCCGCCTCCGCGTGCTGACGTCAGTTCGTGGACACAGCTTTTCCGCGCCAGAAACGCAGAGCCATGTTAAAAACCAACACTGGTGCCATTGAAACTAGGGCCCTGAAAGGGGACAACCCTAACCCTAGATATTGGTTCGCAGAATGGGGAGGATGGTTGGGTCGGTAAGGAATCTAATACTAACTAATGTCTCTTACAGATATATCGTTACACAAGTAGTAACTTGTGCATCTGAAAGAGACACGTTAGTATTAGATTCCTTACCTTAGAATAGATACCCCAGCAATACCAACCCCGGTGGTGGGTCTGCGAACCAATAATCACACCAGAAAGTCCTGGAGGAGGGAACGGCCAAAGAAGCCATCCCTCCGGACTTGGCTGTCCAGGCAGTAGTGTCTAGCAAATGTGTGCAGCGATGCCCACGTAGCTGCCTGTCAGATGTCTTGTAAGGGCACTCCCCTGCCCAGGGCAGTGGTAGTCGCCGTGGCTCGGGTAGAATGAGCCCGCAATCCAACAGGGGGCTCCTTTCTAGCCAAGGAGTAGCATGCCTGGATACACAAGATGATCCACCGGGAGATGGTCCTCTTGTGCACCGCTTTCCCCTTCTTAGCGCCCACGTAACCAACAAAGAGTTGGTCATCCACCCGGAACTGGCGTGTGCGATCCAAGTAAAATATACACAAGAAGTGGAATGCGAAATTACTAGCAGGTAAGTACTATTCTCATAGGCTTTAGAATCGCTAGGACTGGACTACTGAACCTTTAGATTGCAAGCAGGAGGCCTAGGGACGTCGTGTGCAGAGTGGGAACTCTCACGCGTAAGGCGGGAAAAAGTCTATGGAGGCTAGTAAAGACAAAGTTACTGTTCTCGGGCGAACCCGACTAGGTAGGTCAAAAACGAAAGTGGATCCGGACACTTAGAGTGTTGGACTACGCTGGAGCACCGGAGTACTCGGTTTACCTAGCCCAGGGGCTGCAGCTGCATAGGGTTCAAGTGGCGTCGGAAACCCTCGTTGACGAACCAGGAGCCTGAAGAAAGAAGTTGCTGGCAGGCGGCCAGTGAAGAAGTTCGTGGTGATCCAAGCCTGGATCAGGGAAGAAGAGGACCTGTAAGCAGAGGGGACCAAGTTCTGAATCACTAGCCAGTGATTTAGGTGGGCACCAGGATGGCACCGGACGAAGTCACCTCGGCCAGGTGAGTGGGCGCTGCTGGGCTCTGCAGTCTCTCGGACCAGGAGGCGTTGTCGGGGACCAGGATGGAGGTGCGAGCTGTCCCACGAAGGTGTCTGCTGTCGACGTCGCTGGACCCAGGATTGGGGCAACAAGTCTTGGCAAATGCAAGCCCACGCGGTGGACTTAAAATGGAGTCTGGAGTGGACCAGGAGGGTCCAGGGTGCTCCTCTGTTGGAGGGGAGCAAGGGCTAGTCTGGAGCAACCAGCCCAGCGGTGTTTGTCGTCGTGAAGCGTCGTAGAAGGGCCACTAGCCAACGGGCAAGTGACCGGGACAACGCGGTGAGCAGCAAAGAGCAGAAGGGCCCCACGCAGATCTCGTGGATGCAGGGGGGCTGAACTTCGGTGCTGGAGCTGCTCAGGGTCGGGGCTTCTCTTACCCCAAAGCACTCAGTCGAGGGTCACTCGGTGGTCGTGCTGGACAAGCGTCGTGCAGTCTTGATGATGGCCGGTCCCTCGAGGTCTCGTCGCACCCACGGGTCTCAGCTGGGCTGATGATGCAGGTAGAGGTCAGAGGTGCCAGGGAAGCCGGTTCTCGTCGAGCTGGGCAGTCTTGATCCGGAGGAGAGACTTACAGCAGACCGCGATGCTTGGTTGGTGCCTGCTGCTGCAGGGTGACTACTCCTTAGTCACAAGGGAGAAATCTTAGGAAGAGTCTTGAGTTCCTCTCGTAGAAAGTCAGTTCAGGATTCAAAGATTGATCTAATTTGGAAGGGGGCCTGCTCCTACCTTTATCCTGCAAAAGGGGGCTGGCACGCGACTAAGTCCTGCCCTATGGGTGGGACTAGGAGGGGGGTGGTTACACCCCTCTCCTTTGACGGGCTTTTCCCCAGCTCAGGGGCTGGTGTGCCCCTGGAACTGGTTCAAGCCGGCCTATGCATAGTGAGCACCGGGGTGCCACTTGCAGTCACCTTCCTCTAAAGCCCTGCCTACCTAGGATGCACAAAATCCTGTCTGGGACGGTGCTGGCACCGCCCCTGACAGGAAACCCTTTGTCCTTGCCTCCTGCGCTGGGAGGACTCCCAGCAACAGGAGGGCAGACTTGTGTCTCGGTGGCAGCATCCATCTTGTGGAGCTGAGGCTATGTCTGACTTTAACCGGGGTTACAGGTTACCAACATGTCGTGTCCCTCTAGAAGGGTGGAATGCTAACCCCGTCGCCAGAATTGGCGAGGGGTTAGTATTCCAATTCGTATGACACCTTACTCGACATGTTTTGATAAAGCGATACCAGAGTTGGCATATAACCGCGAGGATTATAATGCACTTAAGAGTATATGGTACGCGTTATCATGGAACAGCTATTAGGACTTGGTTCCGCAAGCTGCAAACGGGCTCAGCTCATGCCAGAGCACCATCTCACATTATTCCAAGCACTCTGCCTTCAGGATTGTTAAGGCCTGCCATAGGAGTGACTGATAGGAATATATGTGTCCATTTTGGGGTTAGACATAGGAATACTATATCTAAAGCAAAGGGTGAGTACACCACTTTGCCCCAGCTATCAAGCAGCCAGTTGTGTCTGTTTAGTCAGTCAGCCCAGGGGTGGCATAATACATGCTGCAGCCCCTGGGAGACTTCTGGGTGCACCTCAGCCCTGGGTACAGGGACTTAGAGAGGGCCCAGTGCCAATTCAGTACCTGGGCACAATTTGGAGTAGAGAGAACAGCTAGGCTGTGGGTCTGATTAGCAGGCCCACAGCCAGGAAAGTCGTAAACCAGTGAAGCAAAAAGCAAATCTGGGTGATCATAGGATTGCAGACCCTACTCTCCTACAAATCCTACTAAAACCTTGGGGGATACACTACCACTACTAACTGTACTAGGGGGTGTAGGTGTCTTAGGGTCAGTAGTGGTAGGAGTTGGGCCTTTCTTGGTGCACTCACTAAACCAGTGAGTCTTACTTTTACAGTATTGGCACCATGGTTTCTTTGGACCATCATTCTTCTTCTTTTGGGAATTCTGGGACCCACCCTCCTTAGGTTGTTGGGGCCCTGTTGAAGACTTCTGGTCATTTTGCTTATTCTCATTATTACCCTTCTGGTCTGCTTTCTTTTGGCCACCACCCTGGTTCTGGTTCTGCTGCTTGACCCTGGTTCTGACCCATCTGTCTGCCTTCTTTCCCAATTCTTGGGGAGAGGTCAGATCTGAGTAAATCAGGTGCTGATGCAACAACTGGTCCTGACAATTATTTAAGATTTGCTCTCTCATAATTAGATTATACAATCCTGTGTATTCAGTAACTTTACTTCCCAGTAACCAGCCTTCCAAAGCCTTAGTGGCACAATCAACAAAGTCAGTCTAATCCTGAGCCTGAGTTTTCTGGGTATCTCTGAACATTAACCCGTACTGTTCAGTTGTTAAGCCAAACCCATCAATCAGTGCAGTTTTCAGGACTTGGTAATCATTAGCATCCTCATCTCTAACAGTGAGGAGCTTATCTCTACCTTTGCCTTCAAAGGAGAGCCACAATGTAGCTGCCCACTGACTCTGGGGTACCTGCTGTACTTTGCAGGCCCTCTCCAGAGCAGTTATCCACTTGTGGATATCATCTCCTGTCTTATAGGAGGGCACTATTTTGCTCAGGTTTCTAGTATCAAAACCCCTGTCTTTATCCCTGGGGATATTGCTGCCACCAGTGGGTACTACCCCACAACTGTTGCTCTCTAGCAAAGGCAAGCTTCTCTTTGGCAAGGGCAAGTTCTTCTCTTTGAATCCTCAGATTAGCTTCTTTCATCTTGGCCTCATGCTCTCTCCTCTGAGGGGAAGTCATCCTCCTCTGAGCAGATTGAGAGTGAACAGATCTGCTGGGAGTCCCTAGAATGAGATCTATCTCTTCTGACCCCAAAGTTAGGCCTGCTTGTGGATGGCACTGGGGCTCTCCCGGACAGTGTTCAAAGTCACTAGCCAGTGACCGGTGTGGAACCAGGAAGGAACCAGGTGCTGTCGTCGCGATCAGGTGAAGAGTGGACGCTTGTCTCTGCAGCCACATGGACCAGGAGGTGTCTTCGACGACCAGGATGGAGGCACGAGCTGTCCCACGCAGGCTCTTGCTGTCGGCGGTGTCGGATCCGGATTTGGAGTCAACAGGTCTTGGGAAAGGCAACCCACGCGGTGAGTGGAAACGGCGTCTGGTGCAGACCAGGAGGGTCCGAGGTACTTCTCTTTTGGAAGGAAGCAAGGGCCAGTCTGGAGCAACCAGACCAGCAGTGAAGATTTCAAGGATCGTCGTCTAGGAGGCCACTAGCCAGCCGGCAAGTGACCAGACAACGCGTCGAGCAGCAATCAAGCAAAAGGGCCCCACGTAGATCTCGTGGATGCTGGGGGGCTGGTCTTCGGTGCAGGAGCTGCTCAGGGCTGGGGCATCTCAATCCCCAAAGCACTTACTCGAGGATGCCTCTGAAGTCGTGCTGGTAGCGAAGTGCAGTTTCTTCAAGATGGCCGGTCCCACGTGTCTCGTCGCACCCACGGATCTCAGCTGTGCTGCAGATGTAGGTTGCGGTCGGAGAGGTCTGGAAGTGCGGATCTCGTCGGCCTCTGAAGTCTGGTTCCGGCAGGAAGGACGACAAAGTGAACTGCTAGGACGCTTGATGGTGCCTGCAGTTGCAGGGTGGACACTCCTTGCCCACAAGGGAGATTCTTCAGTCTTCTGTGGAGCAGAACGTCGAAGTCCAGAGTTTCTTCTTGTAAAGTTGTTCAGGATAATCTAATTTGGAATGGGACCAGCTCCTACCTTTATTCTCCTAAAGGGGGCTGCACTAGTGACTAGGTCCCTCCCCTGGGTGGGACCAGGAAGGGGGGTGGTTACACCCTCTATCCTTTGTCCGGTTTCGCGCCAGAGCAGGATGCCCCAGCAACTGGTTTGAACCGGTGTATGCACAGGGCACCTTGTGTGCCCCAGGCATGTCTCATTCCTTTCAGGCCTGTCCTACCCAATACACAAAATCCTGTCTGGGGTGGTGCTAGCACCTCCCAAGGCAGGAAACCCTTTGTCCAAGCCTCCCTCGCTGGAAGGACTCCCAGCAGCAGGAGGTCAGACTTGTGTCTGTGGTGGCAGCATCCATTTTGTGATGCTCAGGCTCGAGTTAACTTTAACCGGGGTTCACAGTTACATACATGTCGTGTCCCTCTAAAAGGGTGGAATGCTACCCCCGTCGCCAGAATTAGCGAGGGGGTAGTATTCCAATTCGTATGACACCTTATTAGACATGTTTTGATAATGCTATACCAAAGTTAGCATTCAACCGCGAGGATAATGCATTTAAGAGTATATGGTATAGCGTTATCATGGAACAGCTGTTAGGACTTGGTTCCGCAAGCTGCAGACGGGCTCAGCTCATGCCAGAGCACCATCTCACATAATTCCAAGCACTCTGCCTTCAGGATTGATAAGGCCTGCCATAGGAGTGACTGATAGGAATATGTGTGTCCATTTTAGGGTTAGATATAGGTATACTATATCAATAGCAAAGGGTGATTGCCCCAGCTGCCTTGCCAGCCAGTTGTGTCTGTTTAGATGGCCAGCCAGGGGTGGCATAATACATGCTTCAGCCCCTGGTAGGCCCTGGGTACACCTATGCCCTGGGTACCTAAGGTACACTGTACAGGGACTGATGCACAAGTTACTACTTGTGTAACGATATATCTGTAAGAGACATTAGTTAGTATTAGATTCCTTACCTAAGAATATCCCCAGGCGTCAGACTGGATCCGGAAACTTTTGCGTAGCAGTACCCTTGCGCGTCGGTAGGCGTCGTCTGCGGCTCCGCGTCCGTCGTGGGCGCCGTGATGACGTCGTCGGAGTACTTAGACGTCGCCTCCGCGTGCTGACGTCAGTTCGTAGACACAGCTTTTCCGCGCCAGAAACGCAGAGCCATGTTAAAAACCAACACTGGTGCCATTGAAACTAGGGCCCTGAAAGGGGACAACCCTAACCCTAGATATTGGTTCGCAGAATGGGGAGGATGGGTGGGTCGGTAAGGAATCTAATACTAACTAATGTCTCTTACAGATATATCGTTACACAAGTAGTAACTTGTGCATCTGAAAGAGACACGTTAGTATTAGATTCCTTACCTTAGAATAGATACCCCAGCAATACCAACCCCGGTGGTGGGTCTGCGAACCAATAACACCACCAGAAAGTCCTGGAGGACGGAACGGCCAAAGAAGCCATCCCTCGGACTTGGCTGTCCAGGCAGTAGTGTCTCGCAAACGTGTGCAGCGATGCCCACGTAGCTGCCTGACAGATGTCTTGTAAGGGCACACCCCTGCCCAGGTCAGTGGTAGTCGCCGTGGCTCGGGTGGAATGAGCCCGCAATCCAGCCGGGGGCTCCTTCCTAGCCAAAGAGTAGCATGCCTGGATACACAAGATGATCCACATGGAGATGGTCCTCTTGTGCACCGCTTTCCCCTTCTTAGCGCCCACGTAACCAACAAAGAGTTGGTCATCCACCCGGAACTGGCGTGTGCGATCCAAATAAAATGAGAGCGCACGTTTTGGGTCCAGACGGTGGAGCCGCTCTTCCTCTTTAGAGGGATGCGGTGACGGGAAGAAGGTTGGCAAGGTGATAGACTGCCCAATGTGGAAGGCCGTGACAACCTTGGGCAGGAAAGAAGGTTTGGTACGTAGCACCACTTTGTCCGGATGGACAGAAAGGAAAGGTGGAGTACAAGAAAGAGCCTGGAGCTCACTCACTCTCCTGGCAGAGGTGATGGCAACCAGGAAAGCCGTCTTCAAGGTCAGAAGGCGAAGAGGACAGTTCTGAAGTGGCTCAAATGGAGCGCACATCAGAAAGGTAAGAACCAGGTTCAAGTCCCACTGAAGCATCACAAACGGAACAGGAGGAAACTTGTGTGTGATGCCCTTAAGAAATCTGTTTACAATAGGGGACTTGAACAAAGAAGGCTGATCAGGTAGCCTGAGAAAGGCTGAAAGGGCAGAAAGATAGCCCTTGATAGTGCCCAGAGCAGAGCCCTGCTGGGCAAGAGAAAGAAGGAAGAGAAGAACCTCGGAAAGAGGGGCAGCAAGAGGATCCACAGCCTTTGCTGTGCACCATGCCACAAATCTGTTCCACCTGCAGGCGTATACCGACTTTGTGGAGGGACGCCTGGCTGCCAGAATGACGTTACAGACTTCAGGAGGCAAGTCAAATGGCCTCAACTGTCGCCGCTCAATCTCCAAGCATGCAGGTGGAGACTGGACAGGCTCGGGTGGAGGACCGTCCCCTGCTGCTGCGACAGAAGGTCCTCCTGAAGAGGCAGACGAACCGGGGGATCGACTGACATATTGAGTAGCTCTGGATACCAGTACCTTCTCGCCCAGTCCGGAGCCACAAGGATGACTTGGGCCCGGTCGCGCTTGATCTTCTTCAGCACTCTGGGCAGAAGTGGTATAGGCGGAAAGGCGTACAACAGACTGCAACTCCACTCGCGACGAAAAGAGTCTCCGAGCGAGTGCCGCCTTGGAAATTCCAACGCGCAGAACTGATGACATTGCCCGTTCTCTTCGGTGGCGAATAGATCTATCCAAGGCTCTCCCCATCGCTGAAAGAGGCCTTGCGCCACGTCCGAGTTCAGACGCCATTCGTGATCCATCATGCACCCGACGGCTGAGCTCGTCCGCCCTGGCGTTCAGAGAACCTGCCAGGTGTTGAGCCACCAGGGTCACGCCCTGGCGTTCCAGCCATTGCCAGAGGCGCAGAGCCTCCTGGCAAAGGGTCTACAACCCCACCCTGCCCTGTTTGTTGCAGTACCACATGGCGGTGGTGTTGTCCGTGAACACCTGCACTACACTCCCCCGGACAAAGGGGAGGAATGCCTTCAGTGCTAGACGAATCGCCCGCAACTCCAACAGGTTGATGTGGAGCCGGGCCTCCGCCGGAGACCAGAGGCCTCTGATCTCCGCCTCTCCCATGTGGCCTCCCCAGCCCTGGAGGGACGCGTCCGTCACAACTACGTGCTCCGGTTGGCGAAGGGAGAGGGATCTGCCGCTGACCCAATCGCGGTCTGTGAGCCACCACTGCAGCTGTCTCGCAGTGCCCTCCGAGATCAGGACGTGGTCGGACAGATTGCCCTGATGCTGGGCCCACTGAAACTTCAGGTCCCACTGCAGAGCCCGCATCCGCCACCTGGCGTGACGCACTAGAAGGATGCAGGAGGCCATCAGCCCCAGAAGCCGCAGCGTCAACCTGACCGAGACCCGGGATAACGGCTGAAAGATGGGAATCAGAGCCTGAATATCCCGGACCCGCTGTTTGGGTGGATAAACCCGAAACTGCGCCGAGTCCAGAACTGCTCCGGTGAAGAGGAGCTTCTGAGAGGGACACAGGTGTGACTTTGGCACATTGATAGAGAACCCCAGCTGGTGCAGGAGATCTGCCGTAGTCTGGAGGTGGCCGACGACTGTCAGGGGCGAGCCCGCCTTCAACAGCCAGTCGTCTAGGTAGGGGAAGACTGAAACCCCGAACCTGCGCAGATGAGCTGCGACCACCGCCATCACCTTTGTGAACACCCGTGGGGTGCTGGTAAGGCCGAAGGGGAGCACGGTAAATTGAAAGTGCTCGTGGCCAACCGTGAACCGCAGGTAACGTCGGTGGGCCGGCAGGACGGGGATGTGGAAATAAGCGTCCTGCAAGTCCAAAGCTACCATCCAGTCTCCTGGGTCCAGGGCAGCTAGCACCTGAGCCAGTGTCAGCATCTTGAACTTCTCCTCCCGGAGGAAGCCGTTGACGTTCCGCAGACCCAAGATAGGGCGCAGGCCCCCTTTGCCCTTCTTGGGTACCAGAAAGTAGTGGGAGTAGCAACCACACCCTACTTCTGGCCCAGGAACGTGCTCGATGGCCCCCTTGGCCAAGAGGGCCGTAACTTCCTCCTGCAGAAGTCGCAAGTGATCCCCCCATACACGGTGGTTCTGCGGTGGCATGGCTGGAGGAGTCGCCTCGAAGGGGAGGGAATAGCCCCTTCGGACGATTTGCAGCACCCACCTGTCCGAAGTGACAGTGCGCCAGTGGAGGTGGTGATGGCGAACCCTGCCCCCCACTGGCGACACATGGGCCTGAAAGCACAGACTAGGAGGGTTTTGAGGCGGATGTTGCTGGGGAAGGTGTGGACTGACCTCGCCGCTGCCCCCGACCGCCCGGACGGCGGTTCCCACGGCCGCCACCGCGTTGGGTATTGCCCTGCGGAGCGTGGCTGGCGGTGCGTGTGGGCGCACCCTTTCCGTGGCCACGAAAGGAGTGAAAGGCAGCCGATTGCTGGCGCTGGCCCGAGAGGCCCAAGGACTTGGCCGTAGCCCTGGAGTCCTTAAAGCGCTCAAGCGCATGGTCTGCCTTGTCGCCAAAGAGGTGACGGCCATCGTACGGCATGTCCATGAGTGTGCTCTGGACATCAGCCGAGAAGTTGGCGGACCTCAGCCAGGCGTGGCGTCTGACCGCCACCGTCGTTGCCATCGCTCTACCCAGCGAGTCGGTGGTATCCAGCCCACACCTGATGGAATACTTGGCTGCATCCCGGCCCTCCACAAGGGCTTGGCCGAGTTTGGCCCGTACCTCCAACGGACACTCTGGCAGCACTTCCGCGACCTTATCCCACACAGAGTGGGTGTAACGTCCCAAGAGGCAGGCGGTGTTGGAAGACCGCAGGCCTAGACTAAGGGATGAGAAGATCTTCTTCCCATACTGGTCATACCTCTTGGATTCCCTGTCGGGCGGGGCCGACGGGAATGCGGTCTGGGAATTGGAGGCCTGGATGACCAGGCTCTCAAAGGTAGGGTGGGAGGACAGGAAACATGGGTCGCCCGGGGCTGGGCGGTGGCGTCTGGCCACGTTCCTATCTACGGGCGAACCCGTAGCGGGCTTGGACCAAGTGCCCAGAAGAACGTCGGTCAAGGCCTCATTAAAGGGCAGCAGAGGCTCGGCGGAGCTTGACTGCGGTTTAAGGACCTCAGTGAGGAGGTTAGTCCTCACGGCCGCGACGGGGAGCTCAAGGCCCAATGCCTTGGCAGCCCTCATCAGCACCACACTATAGGTTGCCCCCTCCTCCGAAGCCACGGTAGGAGGGGAGACAAAACCAGTGTCTGGAGAGGTGTCTAGGCCACTGGCCTCCCCAAGGTCTCCTGTCCAGTCCTCATGAGACTGACACTCCCTGGTCAGAGGGTCCTCAGACCCCTCCCAGTCCTCTTCATCACCCATCTCCTGAAAATCAGGGTTCTCAACTAATGGGGCCTGATCATAAAAGTGAAATTCACCAAACGACGTCTGGAGCGGCGCCCATCGGGGCCGTCCCGACGGCGGACCAGGAACGAAGGTGGAACCGGGGACGGCGCCGCCCGAGGACGGCGCCGGAGGCGACACCTGCGGGTCTGACGCCGGGGAGGTCGTTAGATCCACCGGCGACGAACCAGATCCCGAAAGAGGTCCAGCGGAGTCCTGCGGCGCCGGGCCCGAAGGCGTCGGGGCCGAAGCACGCGTCGGGGCCAGAGCCGCCGACCCGCTATGGGCCCCAGACGGGTCCGCTGGGCCCGAAGGCGCCGCGGAGCCCGCCGGAGGAGAGAGTTTCCTCATGGCCATGAGGAAGCGCTCGATCTCCTCCTGCGTCGCGTTCAGCCCAGGGACCGGAGGGTGTGGAGCTGCACGCGGCGCCCGCGACTCCGACTGAGCCGCGTGGGTGGTGTCACCCGAAACCCCGGCCGCATCGTGCGAGCGTCGGGGGGAGTCCGAAGAGCGATGATGCCGCTTGGACTTCTTGTGCCTCTTACCTGACGACGACTTCGACCCGGAGGAGTGCGGCCTACCCTCAGAACTGTGGTGGCTCCGAGCCCGCGACCTGTCCCTCGACCTCCCATGGGATCGGGACCTCTTGCGGCGCGGGACCGACTGCCGGAGTTCGAGTCGCCTGCGGGACCGCTCCCGCCTGGCTTTCGAAGAGAGGGCCCGGCAGTCGGAGCAGGCCTTGTCGTCGTGGTCGACGCCCAGACAAGATAAACAGACGCGGTGAGGATCCGTGACCGACATCAGGCGGTCGCAATCGTCACAGTGCTTGAAGCCAGGCATCCCTACGGCACCGTTCGGAGTCGAGAGACTCGAAATTCAATCAAAAAGTGATCAAAAAGTTAGTCAAAAATTGACTAGGGTTACTGCTTTTTCCAGATCTGCGCTTGCTGGCGTGGAAAAAAGAAGAACTGACGTCAGCACGCTGAGGCGGCGTCTAAGTACTCCGACGACGTCATCACGGCGCCCACGACGCACGCGGAGCCGCAGACGACGCCTACCGACGGGCAAGGGTACTGCTACGCAAAAGTTTCCGGATCCAGTCTGACGCCTGGGGATATTCTAAGGTAAGGAATCTAATACCAACGTGTCTCTTTCAGATAAGGTGGCCCAGTACCAATTGGTAAATGCACCTAAAGTACATGGATGTCAATTTAGAGAGAGAACAGCTAGGCTGTGGGTCTGATTAGCAGGCCCACATCCAGGGAAAGTCGTAAACCAGTGAAGCAAAAAGCAAAAATCTGGGGTAACCATAGGATTGCAGACCCTACTCTCCTACAGTCGTCTGCGGATCCCCGTCCGTAGTCGGCGTTGTGATCGCCGGGATGACATCGGAGTACTTAGACGCCGCCCTCGCGCGCTGACGTCAGTTCTTGTACATAGCTTTCTGCGCCAGGAACTCAGAGCCATGCCAGAGACCGACACTGGTGCCATAAAAACTAGGGCCCTCAAAGGGAAAATACCTTAACCCTAGATATCGGTTCGCAAAACGGGGAGGATCGGTGGGGCGGTAAGGAATCTAACACTAACTACTGTTTCTTACAGATATATCATTACCGAAGGTAAGTAACTTGTTCATCTGAAAGAAACACGTTAGTGATAGATTCCTTACCTTAGAATAGATACCCCAGCAATACCAACACCAGGTGGTGGGTCTGCGAACCAAGATCACACCAGAAAGTCCTGGAGAACGCAACGGCCGAAAAAGCCTTCTCTCCGGACTTGGTTGTCCAGGCAGTAGTGTCTAGCAAACGTGTGCAGCGAGGCCCACATAGCTGCCTGACAGATGTCCTGAAAGGGGACTCCCCGACCCAGGGCAGTAGTAGCCACTGTGGCCTGAGTGGAATGGGCCCTCAGCCCAACAGGGGGCTCCTTTCTAGTTAAAGAGTAACAGACCTTGATGCACAACACAACCCACCAAGAGATGGTTCGTTGGTGCACCGACCGTCCCTTCTTCGCGCCCACGTAACCAACAAAGAGCTGGTCGTCCACCCGGAACTAGCAGGTGCGATCAAGGTAGAAGGAGAGCGCACGTTTTGGGTCCAGACGGTGGAGCCTCTCTTCTTCCTTCGAAGGATGCGGAGGCGGAAAGAAGGTGGGCAAGGTGATGGACTGCCAGATGTGAAAGGCTGTAACCACCTTGGGCAGGAAAGAAGGACGAGTTTTTAAAACAACTTTGTCCGGATGGACAGAAAGGAAAGGAGGCTTAGAAGATAGAGCCTGGAGCTCACTCACTCTCCTGGCAGAGGTGATGGCAACCAGGAATGCAGTCTTAAGAGTCAGAAGACGAAGAGGGCAATTGTGAAGTGGCTCGAAAGGAGTGCACATCAGATAGGCATCACGAAAGGAACAGGAGGAAACATGTGCCTAATGCCTTTCAAGAATCTATTTACAACAGGGGACTTGAAAAGAGAAGGCTGTATAGAGCATTGGAAGGTGAACGCGACTACGGACAGGCCGCATCGCGGCCGACTTGCAAGTTGATGCCGACTTTGGGAGCGGCTCTTGTTTACCAACAGGAAAAGTTTAACTACAGCTATAATTCATTTCTTATCGAAATGGTTAACATCGCCTCAGTAATTAATTTTCTTTGGTGACCAATGTTGATTTATTACAATTTTTCTGCGCTTCTTCGGACTTGGAGCCTTCAGGCTCAAACTTTCTGATGTCCTACCCATGACTCATTTGCCCCGCCACACCCCGTCACGTCCTGATGAAGACCACGCCTTAAGGCTGTTACTGTCGCCTACCATTACATTGGGGTTGAAACGTCGACTTTGTTTCCATCTAATCAACGGCTTGCGCTAACCATGATCCAGTTAATTGTAGACGTGTTTTTAGCACGTTGTTGTACAGAAATGCTATGAACAGTTCGTGTCTTCTTGTGTAGCTGGCTCACAGTTGAAGCCAGGGCGAATTATGTACTTTTTCATAAATTGTTACGTTTTTTATTATACTAAAGATTGTACAAAGTTCTCCTACTATTTATCCTCACATTGCACTACCCTCCTTTCCTTTCACCTCTCGGGGCACACCTCTATATGATGATGATCAAATGCCTCTGTTTTGCGTTGTTTGCTTCATTTTCACACTGAGTAAAAACAAGTGTGATCAGAATTTGAAAGCATTTTTGTGTTTGTTTCTTTATACATTTTGCTCGATAGTCTTATGTACTGGGACCCCCTTGTATATGTATCGTTCGAGTACCCAGGTCCCAGTGACTTTAGTGGGTTAACCCTTTCTTCTGTACCGTCGACTTACCTGAGGACTTGGAGCCCAACGAATGGTGCCGACTTGCCGAGCTGTGATGACTGTGGCACCGTGACCGGTCCCTCGACCTCCTCCTGGACCGGGACCTCGAGTCGAGTGGGGTCGACTGCCGGAGATCGAGGCGCTTACGGGACCGCTCCTGCCTAGCATTCGACGTCAAGGACCGGCAGTCGGGGCACGACTTGTCATCGTGGTCAGCCCAGAGGCAGTAAAGGCACCGACGTGGGGGTCGGTAACCGACATCATGCATTACAGTCGTCGCAGGGTTTGAACCCGGGCATCCCTATCGGCACCGAGAGTCGAGTATCGACTCGAGAAGATCCAAAAGAGATCGAAAAAGTTTAGTCAAAAACTGACTAGGAGTACTGCTCTTCCCGGATCTGCGCTTCCTGGTGCGAAAAAAAGAAGGAAGAACTGACGCCAGCGCGCGAGGGCGGCATCTAAGTACTCCGACGTCATCCTGGCGACCACGACGGACGCGGAGCCGCAGACGATGCCTACCAACACGCATGGGTACTGCTACGCAAAACTTTCCGGATCCAGTCTGACGCCTGGGGATATTCCAAGGTAAGGAATCTAACACTAACCTGTTTTTTTCAGATCTGTACGACCAATAGGTCCACAAGAGCCAAGTGATGGCAGCGGATGACCTAGCGGTTTACTGCCAAAGCTGGCTTGTTTCATGTGATCAAGAGGATATTCATCAATATGTCACTAAAGAAGGGCAGCGGCTCAACTGCCTAAGAGGCAGTCTCTATGAGGTTTGCCTTGCTCTCCTCCACAGGAAATGGCAGATCTAGGACCTGTGCTGCCAAGCCTAGAACAACAGTAAATTAGGCAATGTCTTGAGTGGGAGGCCTTAAAGGACGCTCTAGTTCGATCCATGAGACGGTGCCCAGACCAGAGGCATTCTGAAGGGCGAAAAGATCAACCAGCATCTGACCCACTGAGGGGAGGAATATGGCTCAACTCACTGTTAACATTATTGTTGTCCTAAAAGATGGTGGGCATCTGAATGAACTCAAACCAATCCAAAACACCCCCTAATTAAACACTGGCTGTGCCACCACGCATCACTTGTTTCTAGCTCAGCATCCAACTATGCATCATTCTTGTTTTAACTTTCTTACTTAAGTTAAAATCAAGGGAAAACATTTAGTTAGAATGGAACATGTGTATGACCTTCTGTCCTGCATATGTACGTCATTTAAATAGGTCACCTGTCAAATATATTATAAATGGCGTATTTCAGTAGAAGAAAGTCATAAAAATATTTTTGGGTAAATTGTATCTCTCGTACATGTGAACTGAAAGCGTTCTAAAAGTCTCCTAATAAGAATTTCGAACCTTTTATTATTCCAAAAGTGTGTCAAAGTGCTATGTCATTACAGTAATTTGGACATTTTAGCAAAGGTCACTGTTTTTTTTAAGTACCCTTGTATAATCCGAGAGTAGAATTGCAATATTTTTAATGTAATACTCAGGCAGGACAACAGAAGAAGAAGATGAATACATTTGTCCTCTAAAGATACAAATAGAAGAGGCAATTTTAAGATCTTTCGGTCAACAAACCTCCCTGAGCCCGGATGACAAACTGAGGTTTGGTAATCAAAATGTTCCCAGCCAAATTCCATTTATTTTTTTCACTGGGAAACTTGATTTGAACAGAGCAATAAGCAGTTTCTTTTTGGCCCAGATAAATGTATGTATTAGTCAATGTGGATGCAAAATATTAAAAGAACATTAAGAATCACTGTGAGAACATTGCAGTGGTGTTATTAATTACAGGCCTAAGAATCATTTTAGACGCGTCTCTCCCTTTTATGAAATTTGAGGACTGCGGCTATTAGACTTGCTACCTTCTTAAATGTCTTAACTGAATTAACAGTGAATGTGTCTGCCCTTTTAGTGATAAAGCCATGTTTGATATTTGAAATAAGAATTTTGAACCATTGACTTCATGCACTGAATCAACTTTCATTCATTGAACCTTCAGTTGTATTAAGTCATATTTAGGCTTACCTAGACTATAGACCCACAGTGATAACTATCCTGAAGGAAATTACCCTTTAATGACATTCACGCAGGTGGGGGGGTTGTTCTCATCCTCGTCAAAACAGTTTAGGAGTGTAAGTAATTTACCCCTGGTGTTTTTAAGCAACAACAAAAAAAACTATTTGTCACCACTACAATCACACAAACAATTATGTAGGCAAAAGGGAGTGAATCATGCATAAAAAACATATACAATGTTGATACATACCTGATTTAGATTGCTTAAAAACGGAAACCACATGTTTTAGGAATGCACTAAGTTGTTCTGCACTCTTAATACTGGGGTTCTTTGCAGAAACGTCCTCGTGGTTCCAAAGAGGTCCTCTTTTCCTAAAATATAAAAAATGAAGGAATGATGATAATGTATTAATGAATGAAAAGCAATTTATAACGCGCAACTTTGCCCAAACGGGCGTCAAGGCGCCTAGCCAAATAATTATAGCAAATAAAAGAAACAGATAAACATGCTACTGATAGGCCTCAATGAAAAGCCGCGTTTTTAGTGATTTCTTAAAAAGGGCCAGAGAGGGTTGTGCTTTTAACTCAGAAGGGAGTTCATTCCACAGTTTGGGAGCCATGGAGGAGAAGGCCCTTCCACCCCATCTGACTCTGTTTGTACGGGGAACAGCTAGGAAGTTCTTAGAGGCAGAACGGAGGCTTCTGCTCGGGATATAGGGGACTAGGAGGGAACCAATAGCTACTGAACCTCCACCTGCTAGGGCACTGAAGACCAGGCATAAGATTTTGAAAGTGATCCTAAGATGAATCGGGAGCCAGTGCTAACTCTTCCTAGCAAGAGTGGCAGAGGAGGTTAGAGACGCCCAAGACAAATTTGGCAGCCGCGTTCTGAACGGTCTGGAGGCGTAGAATCAGGCTCTTATTGATTCCGGCATACAATGTATTACAGTAATCTAACCGTGATGCCAGAAGGGCCACCACAGTCTGTTTACGAGCTTGGGGGGAAAGATAATGGGCTATTTTTCTAAGAATCTTGATGACTCCCCAACAGGTGGACACAGTCCAGTTAACCTGCTGCGTCATGGCCAGTGCAGTATCAACAAGCATTTGCAATGCAATAGGTCTCGCATTAGGAAAGTTTGAGCTATTGGTATTGTAACTGACGCATTTTTTAATTGTGATGGTTTTGAAAATAGCGAAATTATTAGCTTTGTCATTTACAATGCCAATAGTTATACCTTTCGCAAATGTGACACTTATAGCATTTGTAATGCAATATGTGTTGTATTTACCTGAGTTACATATATTGATATTACAAATAACAATTGTTTTTATTTTTTTAAATAATTAATACTTAAATTAAAGTTATTGTAATTTATAATGGCAATAGCTTAAACTTTTGGAAATAACTTTTGTGAAGATTATGTTCAGTGTATTTTATTGTGACGAAAATCTAAGAACAGAAGTGAAATATTAACATTTTTTGGTGACATTTGTAATAAAGTTTGAAACATTGAGAGAATATATTTGAACCAGTTGTTGTTGAATGGTTGCACAGATTGATGCTGTGGTGGCGCTGAGTGATGTTGTGGTGACGAGTGGGGGCTAATGTGTGAGGGGGCAGTGTGTGAGGGGGCCGTGTGTGAGGTTGCAGTGTGTGAGGGTGTGGGGTGTGATTGTGCTGTGTGTGTGCCTTAAAGTAGTGTGAGTGAGCAATGTGTGAGGGGGCAGTGTGTGAGGGGTGTGATTGTGCAGTGTGTGTGCCATAAAGTAGTGTGAGTGAGTAATATGTGAGGGGTCAGTGTGTGAGGGGTCAGTGTGTGAGGGGTCAGTGTGTGAGGGGGCAGTGTGTGAGGGGTCAGTGTGTGAGGGGGCAGTGTGTGAGGGGGCAGTGTGTGAGGGGGCAGTGTGTGAGGGGGCAGTGTGTGAGGGGGCAGTGTGTGAGGGGGCAGTGTGTGAGGGGGCAGTGTGTGAGGGGGCAGTGTGTGAGGGGGCAGTGTGTGAGGGGGCAGTGTGTGAGGGCACAGTGTAATGAGAGTGTGTGAGGGTGCGAGGTGTGCAAGGGTGCAGTGTCTGTGGCCAAAAGTAGTGTGAGTGCGCAGTGTGAGGGGGCAGTGTGTGTGAGGGTGCAGTATGTGTGGACTACTTCACTGTGAGTGAGCAATGTGTGAGTGCGCAGTGTGTGAGGGGCAGTGTGTGAGTGGGCAGAGTGTGAGTGGGCAGAGTGTGAGTGGGCAGAGTGTGAGTGGGCAGAGTGTGAGGGGGCAGAGTGAGGGGGCAGAGTGAGGGGGCAGAGTGAGGGAGCAGTGTGTGAGTGGGCAGTGTGTAAGGGGGCATGCCTATAATACTGAGGTCTAAAGTAACTATTGTTTAGATGTACTTCAGTTTATTTATAGTAGTAATTATTAGTTATTTATATTATCAAATACTTAACATTATGTTAGGACAGTCCAAATAATATTTCAGCCCAATACTTTTCTATAGCGAGTTTTATTGGAGCCTCTTTACAACGTTGGCACGTTTAGCTATCAACAGTGCCTGACCCCTTCTCTTGTGCAGTGATCTCACCAGCATGCCAATTATTGGAAAGGAAGCCTCGTCACCACCGCAAATATCGACAATTTCTATACCAACTACCATCCAAGAGACATGTGACGCATCACAGACTTGCAGTACAGGCTAGCATTTAGCTACTCCAGAAGAGGGAACCCCTGTATCCGATTAACGTGACAGCAGGACCTCGGGACACTTAATGAAAGCTGTGGAATCTTACATCCGATTACAAAAGAGGAAGTAGTTGTCGAAGCTGACCGCAATCAATGCTTCGCATTGAATGCAGGTCGTGCTTCGACCTAAAAATACAAGAGAATGCTTTTTTTTGTTTGAAAGTCAGACATGAGCATCCATTTTGCTTTAAAGTCATCAATTTAAAAAGTAAATAGCTGCATAAAACGAATAGATGCCAGCACCTCTCTTTGACGTGGTTCAAACACCGACAGAGGTAAGAAAGGGAACTTATAGGTGTTTCCATATCAAGTGGCCTTCCTTTGGATACTCTGATTAACCTTTCGCTCTAATTTTTAAATGAAAAGACAATCATGTTACCCTCTTACCATTATCCAGTTCGAGCCCCCGTTTTTCAATGGAACTTTCATGCATCAAGTCGACGGCTCTGCAGTAGTTTTACTGCATGATCAGTTTTGGACTTGTGGAATCGGTTTCTAACTTAAAAAAAAAAAACTGCACGTGCATGCTGCATAGTGTGCTGTTGAAGGGCCACTAAATAATCAAACCTGGGCCGAAACTCTGCAGAGATAGGTCTTCTCAGTGCACAGACCTGCATGTAGATATGTTTAAATAGGCCCCGTGTGAGATTTGTGTCGTGGAGTGCTTGGGACTTAAGGAGGAAGTGCTCTCTTGTTTTCCCCACATAGAATGTTTGTATCTTGCACATGAGCAGGAAACCCCATTTGAATGTGGAATGCACCACGGGTATGTGTTTAGCTGTAATGTCCCTGTCATATCACAATAGATTGTGACACTTTGCCCCATTTACCTCTGACCGGGAGAATGCATGCTGAGCCGAACACAGGTTCCTGCTTCCCTTAAGTCTTCAACAACCCGTTGCAGTGGCTTGTGTACCTAATATTATTTTGCTACGGGTGTGATCACTCATCCATACACCTGCTTCTTATACTGAAGCGTCCAAGTACTCACTCTTTTTTGCTTCACGTTCATTCATTGTTGCAGTGACAAAGTACTGTAACTGATTGTCGGACTCAGGTACACAATTCAATTCAATGTTTATTAAAGATTTGGAGCTCCAATGAGGTCCGCATAAAAAGATACATATAAATGATTACATAACATATTGTAAAACATGTGGAAACGCATTAATGGCAGCAACTACATATGCAAATTTGTCAACACTCTCGTACACAACTTCTAAACACTACTCTTGTAGGCCACATGAGGGAGGCACACTGCCAGTAGTGTAACAAGGAAGCCGTGGGGCCTAGTGCAAGCAAGACAAATGTCTGCTGTGACTGACCCGGGATAGTAAAGTACAGCATTACCAGGGTTCATTGTGCCCCGGTGCCATTGCACCTGCTACATCAGTGGTAGAGACACGCCCCTGCGCACTCTTTCATCTAGAGCTCTTCTCATACTCACAAATGCTTCGGCGCCTGCTCAGGGGTCTGAAACGCTATATGAATTACTTCTCAACAAACCTCCTTGATTTGCCATCTATGGGAGGACACTCATTAAATGTACTGGTCCCTGGTCAGACACCCATGGAGTGACGTGACCCCAAAGATGAGGCTGGGGGGATGCTGTGTGCTTAGACATTGTCCTCGAGGGCCCCCTCCCCTTCACAGACTGGAAGAGGGCAGCTTCGTATTGGCTCCGGTGATTCTACCCAGACTCTCCCAGTGATTCAGAATCGCAGGTGAGGCCCTGAAAGTGTTCTTTTGTCAAAGATCGGAGTCTCTCAAAATTGTTGAACGAGCACGGCCTTCTTTTGCCCTCTTGGGGATGTATATACTGTTGTTGACTTATCTTCAGAAGAATATAGCTTGATGGAGTGGACTCCCAATGGTGATGAAGGCAAAGTGCTGGGATGTTTTTGCATCGGTAGAAGGAGCTAAGCAGATGGAGTCTGCATAAGATATACGGGGGGGGAGGGATAGCATTAGATATACATGCGGGGGTGGTTAAATGTGTGTGTGTGTGGGGGGGGGTTGGGGGGAGGGTGAAGTAGCCACTGTAATGAGAAGTCTCAACACACCCTGCTTTTGAAAAGTGATTTATGGCTGTGGCAGTGTGTGGGTTCGACTGTGAGCATCATCAGAAGTAGTGCTATTTGGCTCTCAGCATTTGTACTCTTTGTAGAAGACAGCCACCCAAGTCTCATTGTGCCACGAGGTGCTGTTGTTGCCCTCCCAGATGTATACATCCTATAGTTTGTGAGTCCATGGACGCTATTCTCACATTGTCACCAGGGTTCATGCTGACACAAGAGTCTATAATGACTTGTGGCGCACGTGGCTGTGACAAACTACCCCTGGGAAGGGCTCTCGGGGCCCCGGACCAAATTAAGCTTCCATAGTAGCCCTTTTGTGGTTAAGAATTATATTAACAAAGAGCAGAGTCTTGCTGTTTAACGGATCCGGGGACTTGCCCTTCCTCCCCGCCCCAGTGAATCAAGATATTTCTGAGGCATCCCTGCCTCTCGCAGCATCCCGCCTTTCTCTGGGTACCACCCGCGCCCTCCCAGACGGGGAGCATCCCTAATTCGAAGAGAATGGGACATCTGGGGACATGGATGTGTGCTTAGCCACCGGAGCCCATTAACTGGCCAGATGACGGCCAGTGTCTGCGGGAACATCTTCCTGCCTGCCCACGTGACGGCATCAGCTGGCAGGGCAGATGGGGGCTATTGATTGGCTCCTGCTGACTTGCATAGTAAGGGAGCAGCGAGCCTCGTCGCCAGGATAACGCATCCATAACTAGGCTGCCCTTTTAAGGTTCACGTGGGTGGGGTAATTAGATTCATGTTCTTATTTGGCGCTAATCGTGTGGGAAACACCCATTCACCGCGCCTTTGTGACATGTGAGCTGTATTATACAAACAGTAATAGGGGGGGGATGCTTAAATAGCGCCCGAGAGCTCTGCCACAACAGCTGTTACTTTTCTACAAATCAGTGGCAATACATAGTGACCTCCGAAGATGAAAGCTTAAGTAGGCCCAGCAGTTGTTCTCTAGACTAAATGATTCTGCGGTTGATGCTTTGCTAAGCCGCAGCACCACAAAATGAAATTGCTTTTTGTGAGATATTTTGGGATACACCTACCTGCGGGCTTTATGTCCGCAGCCCGGATTGGAACGGAAGCCAGGCAACTTGTTTTGGGGCGGGGCCGCAAACAGGAAGCAGACGGGAGCCTAACCCGCGCTCCTGTAGTCAGCCGGAAGATTTGCCTGTGAACTAGCGGAGCTCCCGTGGTCGTGGAGAGCCCCGCCTGTTGTCAAGACTGACCCGCAGGCTGCCGAGGGAGACAGGGACACACGAAAAGACCCAGGTAAGTGTGGGGGGAGGGGGTGCGCGCGCGTATGTGTATGTACGTGTGTCTGTGTGCGTGTGTCTGTCTGCGTGTGTCTGTCTGTCTATATGTGCGCGCGCCTGTATGTGTTTGCATGCAGAGGGGTGGGGGCTGGCTGTGTCTGTGTGTGCGCCATTAATGCATGCATGCGAGCGGAGCGAAGCGAAAGCAGGGGCTGGGAGTTCGTCTGCGCAAGCGCGGCTCAGACGCGCGCTCCCGCGGTCAAAACTGAGACTGCAAAAGCGCGCGTCTGAGTCGTGTCCACATTCCCAAATACGGATCACAATAGTTGTCGAAGCATTGCAATCAATGCTTCGCATTGAATGCAGGTCGTGCTTCGCCCTAAAAATCACTCCCAGATTGCGGGCTGATTTAACAGGCATAGGACATGTTCCCAGGGAAGGGGGCCACCAATCACTGGACCATATATTTTGGTCTTTGCCGAAGATCAGGACCTCGGTTTTCTCTCCGTTCAGCTTCAGTGAATTTAGAATCATCCATTCAGAAACTGCCTGCATGCAGTTCCTGAAGCTGAACGCGGAGGTACTCACCGGGTGGGCGAGGGACACCATAATCTGCGTGTCATCGGCGTATGACACCACCTCCATCCCGTGCGATCTTACTAACCTAGCAAGTGGAGCCGCATAGATGTTAAAAAGGGTCGGACTCAAGGCCGACCCCTGTGGAACCTCACATTGCACCGGCTTAGCAGGGGAGAGGAACTCTCCTAGCTTGACCCTCTGCTCTCTATGGCTGAGGAAAGAGGACAGGAGGCTCAGTGCTGGGCCCTCCACTCCTATCTCCTTTAACCGAGCTGTTAAAGTCAAAGGAGATAGGGTGTCGAAAGCTGCGGTCAGGTCGAGTAGGACCAGCAGAATGGTCTGGCCTCGGTCGACCTTAGATCTAATATTGTCGACTACTGCCGTGAGAGCCGACTCGGTACTATGAAACTTTCTAAAGCCGTGCTGTGATTGGTCCAGAAACCCCGAGACCTCAAGAAAAGAAGTCAGATGCTGATTGAGATGGCATTCAAGCATTTTAGCTGGGGCAGGCAGCAACGATATGGGTCGAACATTTTTAAGGATTTCCAGGTCCAAAGTCGGTTTTTTAAGCAACGGCTTGACTAAGGCCTTTTTCCAAACAGCAGGGAAAATGCCCTGGGTCATGGCACAGTTCATTATCTCCAACAGAGGGGGCAACAGAGTTTCCCTGCATTCTTTCAGGATCTTCAAAGGGCAGGGATCCAGAGGCGAGCCCGACTTGGTTCTATTTAGGAGAGAGTCTAGTTGCTCAATGGTAATGGGTGGGAAGTCGGACAAAACGTTCGTGGGAACTTTACCCCAACATTCTAAGGGAGGTTGGGTCGAGAGGGAAAGAGGACTCAGTTGGGCTCTCTGATTTTCCAGAGTATGATAGATGTCCGCAATTTTAGCATGAAAGAACTGTGCGATCCTGTCGCACAGCTCCTGGGAACTTGTGATGGGATCAGGGGCTTGTAAGGAACATAGAGAGTCAACGATTTTAAATAGATCCCTCGAGGAAGTAAGGGACGTAGTAAGCTTAGAGAAGTAATCCTGTTTTTCTTTGATGACCCTTGTCTTGTAGTCCACCAACAACAACCTATGTCTTTCTCGATCCTTTGGGTTCCAGGACGTTCGCCATAGCCTCTCCTGCCTCCTACAACTCTGCCTTAAGAGCCTAAGAAGCTCATTAAACCAGGGGGCTGAAGGTTTCCGCCTCGATGAATAGCGATAGGAGGCAGGAGCCAGAAGATCTACTGCTCGGGAGATAGAGTTGGCCTTGCTCCCTCGCAGCATCGCTGGCATCCTTAACAGCTAGAGTGGTGTTCTGAGCTACAAGGGGGGAGAGAGAGTTATTCGTAATACCCCTATAGTTTCGTTTAAGATCCCTGTTCGTGAGCCTATGACACAAGGAAGGGGAGGGGGGGAATTTGAGTTCAAGAGGCACCGCCAGATGGTCAGACCAAACCAGGGGAATGGGAAGGCCCGTAGAGAGTCTGGGGTCGTTGGAGAACACCCCATCTAGGATGTGGCCGGCCAGATGGGTGGAACAGTTTACCTGTTGGAGAAGACCACAGGCGGTCATAAGGTCCACTAAAGAGAGGGTATCCTTCGAGCAGAGATCATCTAAATGGAAATTTAGGTCCCCCATAACCGTAAGGTGGGATTTACCAAAATAGGGTTCTAAAATTTTAAGAAGTTTGTGGGTAAAACTGGATCTCGGTCCAGGGGGCCTATAGATAAGGAGGCCGGAGAAAGATACAGAGGGAGAAGAGGAGATCGAGAAATGAATGGCCTGAAAAAGATCTGCCGGAGAGGAAAGAGTCGTAGTGCGACAGACAGCCGAGGCTTTGTAAAGAATCGCCAACCCTCCTCCCTTGCGGCCTACTCTATCCAATCTATTTAACGCGTAGCCCTCAGGGATGGCGTGCAGCAGATCCGGACCCGAGGATTCAGAAGCCCAGGTTTCAGTAATGAAAACCCAAGAGGGGTTCCTAGCAGTGACAAAATCATGGAACACAATATTGTTTTTATTCAATGACCTAGCATTGATAAGGAAGCCTATTTCCATATGGGCAGTAAGTGTAAGAGGTGTTTTGGCCATGGTGCAATCTTTGGGGTGGTAGGAAAGAGGGCTCAGTGTGGCTGGCATAACAGCAACAAGTTGGTGAACGAAGAAGAGCCTCTGGAGGGAGACTGTGGTGGCAGGGACGAAAGGAGGGCTTAAGTAAAACTAAATCCCTGTGAGCATAGGTCCGAGTAATCTGGCTGCCAAGCGATGTCAATGTTTCCACCCTGTGTAGCCCGTCCTGCAGCCCGTTCTCAGCGCGGACGGGCGCAGACGGGCTTAACTTTGGCGCAACTTCGGTGCACGTGCACTGCGCGCGTCCGCTGTGCGCGGAGAAAGTCATCCCGATTAAATATGGCCGTCCCTGAGTCTGGCGCACCACCTGACCGTCACCAGCCAATGGGAGCGGGGGGACTAGCTGTCTGCCGGCTTGCCCTCCACGCAAACGGGAAGACCCGCGGTGGACCGGGGCACAGGCAGGTAAGGAACAACAGAGACAAAGCAAAGCACCCAATGCACAGTACAACGATTCAAAAATAAAATACAAGTGTGAAATTAAAAGCTTTGAGAGATTTTTAAAATTGGAGCGGAAATTCCGAAATTAGCAGCAATAGAGGCCAATTAGCAGCAAGTTATTTCAGAATTGAATTTAGAGCAACCGGGCATAGTGAATCATGCGCCGGTAATACGAACCAACCGAGAAATTCCAGTTGTCCCGATTAAATATGGCCTTCCCTAAGTCTGGCGCACCACCTGACCGTCACCAGCCAATGGGAGCGGGGGGAATAGCTGTCCGCCGGCGTGCCCTCCACGTAAACGGGAAGACCCGCGGTGGACCGGGGCACAGGCAGGTAAGGAACAACAGAGACAAAGCAAAGCACCCAATGCACAGTACAACGATTCAAAATTAAAATACAAGTGTGAAATTAAAAGCTTCGAGAGATTTTTTAAATTGGGGCAGAAGTTCCGAAATTAGCAGCAATAGAGGCCAATTAGCAGCAAGTTATTTCAGAATTAAATTTAGAGCAACCGGGCATAGTGAATCATGCGCCGGTAATTAGTAAGGCTAAACATCATTTATACTGTATTCATTGCTCTGAAACTACTGGGATATCCAATTCAGATGCCAAACGTCACAATGCTCTCATATTTAAAATATATTTTTTATCTTGCATGTATTCAGAGACAACATCTACATCTAAGAACTAAAATCGGCATGACATTGCTCAGATATGGCTACCACTTCCACCTTAAAACCCCAAATTCTACTTTCTCAGTTTAAGATCACTATATACATATGGTTCTAATGTCGATCGTAAAACTCATTTCTGCGGGCTCGCTACAGATGGCACTGTACACATTACTCCACTGAGTCATCATCCCCTGCTCATAAGTAGACATCTTTCGTGTCAACCTTTTTTGTGTTGCACTTCTTGGTGTCTCTTCTGTGTTTGCTCCACTCACTATGTGTAGAATCATCATTCTTCTCTGGAGCAGGACGCTGTCCTCGGGGATCAGGTGAAACTGGGTTCGCTATGCCAGACACGAGTTCACTGTTTTTCATTTTCAAACAGCCATGAAATGCAGTCCCTTTCTCGGTGCGGTGACAAGAACATGTACTGATTGTAATTGCATTTGTATAGCGCTTACTACCGCTGACGAGGCGTCATAGCGTTTTTTTCTGCGAGTAGCAAGCTACTCCGGGACCCATAGAGGATTAGTGTTGAATTAGTATAGTGAAACATGCAAGTACATTTTAAGTGGTGGAAATATTAGTAAGTTAATTGGATTCGGAAGGATAGCAGAAGGGTAGAAGAGGGAAAAAGGTTTGTATTTATATAGCGCTAGTTACCCCTGATGGGGTGTTGAAGCACGCTACTCCGGAAACCCATAAAGAATTAGTGGTGAATTAACATGGTGAAATACGAAAGTAATTTGAGTGGTGGATGTTATTTATTTATTTTATTTAAAACACTTATTAAGCGCACTGTCACCTTGCAGGCATCCTGGCGCTGACTAGTTCAGAAGAAGCGGACGTCAGTTATTTGGAGTGAGAAGGATAGCGGAGGGATAGAAGGGGAAGAAAGGTTTCAATTCATATAGCATCTGTTACCCCTGATGGGTGTTGAATCGCTTTTCTGGCGAGTAGCACACTACTTCGGAACCCATAAAGGGTTAGTGTTGAAAATTAGTGTAGTGAAATATAATGTAATTTGAGTTGTGGATATGTTAGTTATTTGGATTGAGAAAGGTTGGGGATGGGTAGAAAAGGGGAAAACGTTTGCATTTATATAGTGCTTCTAACCCGGATGGGGCGTTGAAGCGCTTATTGGGCGAGTAGCGCGCTACTCTGGAACCGATAAAGGATTAACGGTGAATTAGTATAGTGGAATATGGAATTTGAGAAGTCAACATGTTAGTCTTATTTTAATTGGAAAGGATAGTGGAGGGATAGAAGAGTGAAGGATTTTTTTTTTAGGTAATTGCAGTAGGAGGAGGCTTTTGGATGAGTAAAAATGGTTTTTGGAGGGAACGAGTTAGAGGGAAGAGTTTAGAAAGGTTGGTTTGGGGGGATCGGTACAGTAAAAGGTGGCAGATGATGCAAGGAGGGATAGAGTAGGAGAGAGTCTAGAAAGGGGTATTTTGGGGGTCATAGTAGTGGTATGGGGTTTGAGATAAGTGAGAGAGTGGATGTAGAGGATATAATGATAGATGTATAGGGTGAGAGATAGGGTTCTGCATTGGAAAGAGTAGTAGAAAGAAGTTTGAGAAGAGTCAAAATTGGGCTAGAAGATATATTGAGAGAAGTATAGGCTGTGAAATAGGGTAGTGCATTGGAAATGCTAAATTAGAAGATAGTGATAAATATATAGATCCATAAGTACACTGAAAGTATACAGATGCATAAAGGAGGTAAGTATATGTAGATTACAAATATTGATAGAGGCACAGGATGAGAAATAGGGTAGTGCATAGGATATGCTTTTTCAGGAGAAAAGTAACAGACACACAGATCCAAGTACATGGAGGTACATAAGATGCACAATGGATGTAAGTACATGTAGACAAAATATATATTTTTTTTAATAACAATTATTCTACATGTTTATACAAAGCAATACACGATAGGTACATATCTATAGTGATTCTCGAACAGGCTCAAACAGGCAACTGCCCTTGTCCTGCCTGCCCGGGCTTCGACGCCCTGAGCCTTGGCATTTTATAGCCCTAGTAATTAGGTGACCCCTTCAGCCAATGGGAACCCTAGCCCGAACATTATTCAAACACTAGCCCTAAAATCTAAAACCAATAGGAGACCAGGACCTTACAGCCAATGTTAGCCTTAGTCCCCAATCAGTTTCAAAAACCCGGCTCTCTATGTCCAATAGATGCCCTACCGCTACCAGCAGTCCCAACCCAAGTCCAAGCAACCAATGGCACAGGAAGCCCTAGTCCCTACTTCCAGTAGAAAGCCTAACCCTAGCCCTAGTCCCAACCCTACATTGACTGAAACACAGACCCAGGGACCAATCAGAACCCTCAAATACACAACCAATGAGGACACTAACCCTAATCCAATAGAAACACCAGATACAACCACCAATAAGTGTACACACGTCCCAAACAATAACAGACCATATAAGGTCCCCGCTACCTCAGACAAGGTTTGCTGGCCATGGAGTTGGAAGCAGCTCCTCTATTCAGAAATCTCCTAGGAGACAGACGGGCTTAATCCGCACTTGGGACTTCTGTAGGTAAGGGCCTAACAAACTTGTCTTCTAACAATACTGATTGTATAAAACTTTATTCCCTCTCCAGGCCAAAAAACGAAGTGCACAGTCCCTATTAAACATAGTTTACACAGCTCACAGCAGATTACTGCTGTCTCAGAGCACCCTCTGATGTAGAATATCCCTGTTGCTGGGGAGGTGGGGTCCTGGTTTTACTGACTTGTTAACAAAAAATGGTGGCTGGGGGTGCACTGCTTGACATACAGGTCTTAGCAAAGAGCAAAGGAGAAATTTGGAGGGAAAAACTGATAGTCATGGGGAATGAGAGGGAAAAACTACAAAGTTTGGACTGCAAATCCCACAATTCAACAGGTTAAATGAAAGCAGTAACAGGCAGGAAAAAACACAAGTTTAAACACAAAAACGGATGATACATTATGCAATCACAGGCAGGTTAAAACTACAATTTTAAACTGTAACAACTACACTCAAAGACAGTTAAAGAAAAATAAAAAATAAAGAAAAGATGATGCAATCACAGGTAGGGAAAATCGTTTTTTAGCTTTTTTAGGAAAGAGACCGCACTAGTCTGCCTCCTTACCACTTCCTGGATTCTGCTCACAGCAATCTGGGGCACAGGTAGGCTGCAACTCACAAGATGGAGGAGAATGATTTGGGTGCACGCAGCAAAGCCTGAAGGGGTCTGAGCAGATGTGAGAAAAGGGCTCAGATTTGCTTGGAGCTAAGGAAAGCAATCAGCAGTCCTAGGTCTGCTGGCCTGGGGGTGGGGCTGGGACTAGGGAGCTCCTCTATTCAGAAATCTCCTAGGAGACATAAAGGGTCAATCCACACTTTGGACTTCTGCAGATAAGGGCCTAACAAACTAGTCCTCTAACAATACATGTTCAACCATGACTCCTTTGGAGTATTTGCTAGGAAATATCATGTATTAGCTATGGAGTATTTGCTAGGAAATGTAATGTATTAGTTATCTCAATGTGATAATCACAACGCTGTACTGTACACATTGTAATTTTATATGAAAACTGAAAATTTGTTGCCCGAGGATTCCCCTACATGCCTTAAGATTCATCTGAAACCAGACTCTAATTTCCCAAGCGGCTCAGAGAAGATCAAAAAATCCTTCCACCCGCAACTCGTCTCCACCGGACATGGAAGGAAGCTGTTTAGATTCCATTGGTAAGAGATTCTCCTCAATTTCTGCAATCTCTGTCAGGGCTGCTAATGCACTAGCCATTCTGGTCTGGTATAATTGGCAAATGTGGTCTGATATCGGAGCCATGCTGGAGTTTTAATGCAGGAAAATAAAAAACAGGAATTTCGTAAGGTCCTGGCTGAGGGAGAGCGCACAGCGGCCGAAATTATAGACTGTGCCAGTAGAAGATTCAAATCATGGACTGGGCGCTCAAGTGACCACACTTTTAGGGTCATCTGAGGCAATAATGACTAGATTTGATCAACGATGTCACATACAGCAATGACACCTCGGTTAACAACAAGGGAGACTAATAGGCGAGGGGAGACCACTTACCTTTGCCACGCCGCTTGGGACACCGTGAAGGAGAAGCCGCCACCGCCGAGAGTCACTTTGCCTCCAAAACCCGCGCCCTCGCCCCGGGAACCACAACACCCGGCAGGCCTCGCGACGGCGCGTTAGTGACGCGCAGTGACAGCGCCGAGGGCGCCATAAAGCCGGACACACCCCGGCAGAGCGGGGGAGACCACTTACCTTTGCCACGCCGCTTGGGACACCGTGAAGGAGAAGCCGCCACCGCCGAGAGTCACTTTGCCTCCAAAACCCGCGCCGTCGCCCCGGGAACCACAACACCCGGCAGGCCTCGCGACGGCGCGTTAGTGACGCGCAGTGACAGCGCCGAGGGCGCCATAAAGCCGGACACACCCCCGCGTCGCGGGACGCCCGGGGCGAAGCCCGGGCAAAGGGCGGGCCCTCTACGGCCCTCATCGGCAGGAGGAGGCAGGGACAGGGCCAGAAACGCTGCAAGAAATATTTGCGTGTCCCTTTCTTCAAGTAAGACTTATCGTTTTAAGATTCTGCTACCTGATATTATATTTGTACAAAAGTGAGTCTGTGTGTATATTGTAAACATGTCTACAAAACCTAAGGAAGCCCCGCTAAACACTATTGACAATTACCTTGTCCAGACTGTTAAAAAAATAAATACGCAGAGGAGAAATTCTCTGGGGTTGAGCCAATCCCCAGACTTACGATGTCTGTCCCCCTCTGCAGCTATTCTGATTGACGATACCATACTGCAGGAAGCTCATCACGTGGTCATAACTAGCGGCCTATTTCTCAAGGAACAAGTGGCACAGCTGTTAACGTAGCCCCGGCCTCTGAGGTACCCAATGTAGAGGCTGAGAGCGACATTGACATTGACTCCGATCAGGAGAAACAGACTCGTGTCTCATCTGACGAGCAGTCGCCCATAGGGCGTGCCACCAGGCCAAGACGATTATGTACCAAAAATCCACCAAAGCAGGGCGGACCACGATCGGGGGCAAGAAGGAAGAGGGCTATTACCCCAAAGTCAAAGCAAGTGAATACTGTGGAGGACAAATCAAATCACACATCTGAGGATGCTTTTTTTGAAAGAATTGCTGATTTTCTTGAGTTAAAAATCAACGCTATTATTAAACCCCTAATATCAAAAATTGACAAACTGCAAGCGGAGATCAAGAAGTTGGGTGGACTCCATACTATGGTTGCAGGTGGGGTAGAAAATATAACTATGTTAGTTACAAATTTGAGCAATAACACAGGGGGAAATGTTGTTAGAGAGGTTGTAAGTGATGGCGCAGGAAACCAGTTGCCAGAAGAGAATTCACCACCTCATCCACCAACATTGACTGTTAACAGTGAGGGTCCTCTATTAGTCAACATTCCAACAGATAGAACCCCTTCTGTCAGCATCCCCCCAGTACAAGTTCACTCAATGGACCCCCTACAATTTATAGTCAAAGCCACACCAGTGGTTTTAGTTTTAGCAAATGTCCCTCCTCTGGAAGGGGGAACAGCGGAAAGCTCCACTTCTCTCACAACCAAGGCCTTATACTGGTTAACCAGTAACATGCGGCTAGCACCAGGGGGAAAGTATCATCTGGCAAGTGTAATCAAGACAGCAACTAGGGTCCCCTGGTTGGGAAACCGGCCGAAAAAGTTTAAAGGGGACTGTGTGGCAGTGAGCCTTTCAAATCAAGACGTCCTTCCCAACATTCTTGCTAACTTATTCCCTCCCCAACGCAGACAGGGTACTGTTGTTCCCTTAACCCTAAAGTTTTTTTACGGTGAACAGCAGAACGTTACCCACCCAAGGACTCCTGCGCCAGGGTGGGACAGAAATTGGGATTCAAACCTCAGATGGGGGCAGGACCCAAGGTATAACGTAGCAGCCCATCATTCCCATTTAGTACAGCACAATCCTTTTGCAGAACCTCTTCAACTGTTCAATCGCTATGCCCCGTTATCCCTCATGGACCAAAACGATTGACTCTCCCCTAGACAAGACAGTAATGGTGAGGGTCCTCAGCCTGCTCCCAGTTCACTAGTTCGGAACTCTGCAGGCATTAGGGTCTGTAGAATTATGAGCTGGAATATCGCTGGCCTCAGAGCCAAATACAACAACAAGAACTGGCTGGAGATAATTAGATCCAACGACGTCCTTGCTTTTCAAGAAACCTGGGAAACGTCAGACAGACTGGCTCTGGACGGCTTTTCCCACTTCACTGTACCGGCAGATCCTAGTAAAGCAGGAAGGGCAAAGGGGGGCTTGGCTATATACATCTCACTAGATATTCAAGGAAAGCCAAGACAGATTAAAACTAATTCAATAAATGTTTTAGCGGTTGAACTAACTACACCAAATTCTCAGCCCAGATTATTTGTTAATTTTTATAATTCTCCCGTCAGTCAAATCCCAAATGAGCATCAGGTAACTCTAGAGGAATTCCTGTCTACCCACAGTGAGAACAGTGTCCATGGGTATGAGGTGATCCTCATGGGAGACTTTAACATCCATCCATGCCATGTGGAACACGAGGAATTTTCCCCCTATTCCTCCACACCGCATTTCGAACACTCATCACGTGGAGAGGCTTTGGAATCGCTCCTAGCAACTTTTAACCTCATGTAGTTGTCCCACAGGCCCGAGGTTACCAACATACGTGGGCAACGACACAGGCACAATTGTAGATTATATTTTTTTATCTTCTAGTATTCTGCCTGAAGTTATTAATTATAAGGTAGAAACTACAGTTTTTAGCGATCATAATCCTGTAATTTTAGAGATCGTATCACTGGGAGTCTTGGGAAAAAGGGAGATCGATGTTTTATGTGTGACAGAATTAGTCCTGAGAGATCAGAATCGCAGACTGAAATGGGATCAAGTAACCCCAATCACCTTTTTACAGGATACTCTGGCTAAAGTTGAGGGGGAGGTTGCCATTTGTTTGGATAATAATAACTCTGGTACCACCATGATAGAGGCTTTCAATGTTATCTGCCGACAGGTCAATCTAGACCTGACCGTAAAGAAAAAGCCCAATATGCTCAGGGGCCCCAAATGGTTCGACTCAAATTGTTCCAAGGCTCACTCAATCCTCTTAAATGCCCTAAAAAATAAACCTAGAGATAAAGAGCAGATAGCATCACTGAGGAAACAATACAGTTATGCTATCAGGATGAGGAAATCTGAGATCAAAAAGGAGGCCTGGAATGTTTTATTGTTGCCTGATATACAGAGAGATGGCGCTAGATTTTGGGCAATAATAAACCATCCATACTTCGTGGGACTAGAGAATCAGAGAGCAGACTGCATTATACCTGACGAACAGTGGGTGACACATTTCAGTAACATCTATAGCTGTCCTGATATCACTCCAGACTGTGAGATGCTACTCACACAAGCAGTAACTACCATCTCTCCTTTTAGTTTAGAGGAGGTGAAAAAAGCAATTAATGACACTCTCTATAAAAAGGCACCGGGGCCCGATGGGGTTCCCGCAGATTTCTTTAAGAGTGCCCCTGAACTACGTGCCAAAATTCTCACAAACATTTTTAATGCTACAAGGGATCTCATCTTTCCTACTAGTTGGGCCAAGTCCACGATAATACGATCTTTAAAAAAGGACAGAGAACAGATCCGGCCTGTTATAGGCCAATCTCTCTCATTGATTCCAGTGTTAAAATCTTGGGAAGAGTCCTTTTAGGAAGACTGACTCAGCTTTTAGAAGGGAAGGGTGTCCTATCAAATGCACAATACGGTTTTAGAGCCAAAAGAGGAACTTTAGACCAGTGCCTAAACTTAGAACTGATCATAAATAAATACGCAATCGCCAAGGGGGGCTCTCTGTACATGGCCTTTATGGACCTCTCCTCAGCCTTTGACCTGGTCAACAGGGCTAAGCTGTGGAGGGTCCTTTTGACCATGGGCATTGACCCCCCTTTGGTTGGATACCTGGCCGAGTTACATAGGGACCTCATGACCTCGGTCAGAGTGACTAGGGAAGGGAGATGCACTTGCCACTTTAAGTCAGAGAGGGGGGTTAGGCAAGGGTGTATCCTTGCCCCCCTCCTCTTTACTCTTTATATAAACGATCTCGAGGCAGTCTTGGCAGCATCCCACACCGACATCCCGCGTGCAGGTGAGACAAAGATACCTGTCCTCCTGTACGCGGACGATGCAGTCCTCTTGGCACGCTCCGGAGTGGCACTTAATAAACTCCCTTCTTCTTTTGGGGATTTCATGTCCTTGTTGGACATGAAAACCAACACAGAGAAATCTCACGTAATGATTGCAGGAGCTGCAGGCAGGAAAAGAAAGTCGAAAACATTTTTTTGTGCTGGGAAAGAGGTCAGGAGAGTTCCATCTTTTCCATATTTAGGGGTGACCTTCGATGAAAAGGGCACGTGGGGCCCCCAGCATTCTGTCAAAAGCAACGCTGTGGCAAGAGCAGCAGCTGGGTTGCTTGGCTTTGCTAAAAAACTTGGAGCCCGCCCCATGGAAAGCATTATAAAGGTCTATAAAGCAAAATGTTTGTCTGTTGCCCAATACGGTTCTGTTATTTGGGGGTACACTAATCATGACAAAATCCAGAAAGTAGAAAACAAATTTCTGAGAACCCTGCTTTCTGTCCCCCAATCGACTTCCACCTATGCAATACATACAGAGCTAGGATTGGGCTATATAACTGACATTTTAAAACTAGCCCCAGTTATTGGATGGATGAAAATTTGGCTTAACCAGGAGCTTACATTAAATCATATCATCTTAAAAGATTGTTTAGCCCTGGATAGAGCCCTAAACATCCCGTGGGTAAAATATGTACAAACGCAGTTAATTTTAGCCGGCCGACCTGAGCTTTTCTCATCTCCAGATCTGATAAAGCAGGAAGATCTAAAAAGAGTAAAAAATATCTTGACAAATGTATATGTTATGGAGAGGGAAGCCATAGAGCTAAATAAACCCATGGTTAGGAAACACTGTTTTTTGACATCTGTCCCAGGAATGGAACCATACCTTTTCCTGGTAACTAAACCATACCATCGTTTCCTTCTAACGAGATTCCGTTTTGACTTGATTCACTTCATTCTGGGCAATTTTAAAATATGGAATAGACCCGATAATGCTGAACCATGTGATTGTGATCACTTTTCCACCCAGGACACGATTCACTTTACCATGTTCTGCGGCCATTATACTGAGATTAGAAAAAGATATTTGCTTCCAATTTTGTGCAATCTGGGTTTTACTCAGGTAAAACCAGCTTTGATGTTCCTGCAACTCCTTCCTAATGTAAGAGTAGCTTTTCATGTTGCTAGTTTTTTAGTTGCAGGAGCACGCATAAATAAGCACCGCACAAGAACTAGGCACCTTATTCCTGAATATTGATTACCCTTTTTTATCTCACTGATTTTAATATTCTTAACATTTTTGTAAAACTCATTTTGTACATTGTGATTTTAGAGTTTTTAAATACTGATTGTATTAATTTGTGTTCTGATGAAATGTTGCTATGTATTAATGCTCGTTCTTTTATGATTTTTAATAATCGAATAAAGATAATTGACTGACTGACTGACTAATAGGCATTGGAAATGCATGTTAATACCTACAGCAACCCTAAAGTTTCCTGAGTAGACATTTTGTCAGTCCATGTGTTGCTTTTATGAAGGAATACTTTATGAAGCTGGGCACTTAAACTTACTTTGACTCTGTGGTCATCGTTGGCACATCATTTAGAGTACTAGGAAGCTTTCTTTTAGTCCGGTGGGCAGCAGTCCCAGTTCTCAAACATTATAGGTAAACAGCCTTGTAGACATGGTTCTATTATTCCAATGGCTGTACTGAATAGCCATTATTGAACAAACTACTGCTTACTACTCAAAAAACATTGTAAAAGACATGAAGCATTAACCACTAAATATTCATAGGAAACTACATATATTGCAAGGGCCGCTCCTTCGCAATGGCGGAGGATCAACATCCCCCTGCCACCACCCTCAAAACCGTGAAAAATAAAACGGTCTTAAAACCCGTTGCATTATCGTTTTTTTTTCTTATGCCAAGTCTTGGGGGCAGGGCCAGTGTGATGACAGGTCCTGAGGGAGAGTGGTAGGCAAACTGCCTTCACTACGTATACGGGTCTGGCCAGCCGTCTCAGGCTGGCCAAACCCACATGCGCAGTGAAGCTCTCTCCAACCCCAGCTGCACTGCTGAGATGGAGAGAGCATACACAGGACCCCAGTCTGGGAGTGAAAAGAATCGGCCCTCAGGCCAAATCTGAAGCTGCTCTCGTTCATGTTGGAGAAGAGAGGATCAGAAGAGCGCAATGCTCCGGTCCGGTGCCGTCTCCACGTCGGGGTGGAAGCCGGGGAAGAAGTTGACAATGTAGCCGGGAGACGCCGGTGGCGGTGCCGTAGATGGAGGTCATACGAGGCGACCCGACATCGGCTGGGATCCATAGGGGTCTCACGGCGCGAGACCAGAATTGTCGACGACGTCGGGGCTGGAGCCGGCGACTAAGAAGAGCGAGGACTCCCAGTCGGACCCGCGGGGCCCGAAGGCGTTCCGGCAGGGCCCTATGGGCCAAAAAGGCGGGCGGGGGCTGACAGGAAGTCCTGTAGCTGGGCCGGAGTCGCTGACAGACCCGGGAAGGGCGGGTAGACGTTTGGCAACTGTGCAGGCTACGCCGGATCCGCGGTTGTGGCACCACCTACACCATCAGCCATGTCATGCGACAGGCTAGGGGAAGGTGAAGAGCAACAATGCTTCTTCGACTGCTTGAGCTTAACCCTTACCTGACTCTGACTCAGAGTTCGATGAACTACGGTGGTGGTGGCGGCTGTGCAACCGGTCCTTCGACCTCCCACGGGACCGGGACCTTGAACGGTGCGGAGCCGACTCCAGGGCCTCCAGCAAATTTCGAAAGCGCCTGGATCTCATTCACTCTCCTGGCAGAGGTGATGGCAACCAGGAAAGCTGTCTTCAGAGTAAGCAGGCGAAGAGGACAGTTATGAAGTGGCTCAAAGGGAGCGCACATCAGAAAGGTTAGAACAAGGTTCAAGTCCCACTGAGGCATCACGAAAGGGACTGGAGGAAATATATGGGTGATGCCCTTTAAGAACCTATTTACAATGGGGGACTTGAACAACAAGGACTGATCAGGTAGCCTTAAGAAGGCGGAAATGGCCGAGAGGCAGCCCTTCAGAGTGCCCAGAGCAGAGCCCTGCGGGACAAGAGAAACGAGAAAGAGGAGAACCACTGAAAGAGGGGCAGAAAAGGGATCCACAGCCTTTGCTGTGTACCATACCACAAACTTGTTCCACCTGCAGGCGTATACCGATTTTATGGAGGGACGCCGGGCTGCCAGAATGACATTACAGACTTCAGGAGGCAAGTCAAATGGCCTCAACTGCCGCCGCTCAATCTCCACGCATGTAAGAGGAGACTGGACAGGTTTGGGTGGAGGACCGTCCCCATCTGCTGCGAAAGAAGGTCCTCCTGAAGAGGCAGACAAATCGGGGGAATCGACAGACAGGCTGAGTAGCTCGGGATACCAGAACCTCCGTGCCCAGTCCGGAGCCACAAGGATGACTTGGGCCCGGTCGCGCCTGATCTTCTTCAGCACTCTGGGCAGAAGTGGTATAGGCGGAAAGGCGTACAATAGACCGCAACTCCACTCAACTCCACTCACGACGAAAAGCGTCTCCGAGCGAGTGGCGCCTTGGAAATTCCAACGTGAAGAACTGATGACATTGCGCGTTCTCTTCTGTGGCGTTCTCTTCTGTGGTGAATAGATCTCACCAAGGCTCTCCCCACTGCTGAAAGAGGCCTTGCGCCACGTCCGAGTTCAGACGCCATTTGTGATCCATCATGCACCGATGGCTGAGTTTGTCTGCCCTGGCGTTCAGGGAACCTGCCAGGTGTTGAGCCACCAGGGTCACGCCCTGATGTTCCAGCCACTGCCAGAGGCGCAGAGCCTCCTGGTAAAGGGTCCACGACCCCACCCCGCCCTGTTTGTTGCAGTACCACATGGCGGTGGTGTTGTCCGTGAACACCTGCACTACACTCCCCCGGACAGAGGGGAGGAATGCCTTCAGTGTAAGTCGGATCGCCCGCAGCTCCAGAAGGTTGCTATGGAGCTGGGACTCCGCCGGAGACTAGAGGCCTCTAATCTCCGCCTCTCCCATGTGGCCTCCCCAGCCCTGGAGGGACACGCCCGTCACAACTACGTGCTCCGGTTGGGGTAGGGAGAGGGATCTGCCGCTGACCCAATCGCGGTCCGTAAGCCACCACTGCAGCTGTCTCGCAGTGCCCTCCAAGATCAGGACGTGGTCGGAGAGGTTGCCCTGATGCTGTCCCCACTGAAACTTCGGGTCCCACTGCAGAGCCCGCATCAGCCACCCGGCGTGATGCACCAGAAGGATGCAGGAGGCCATCAGCCCCAGAAGACGCAGCGTCAACCTAACCGAGACCCAGGATAAAGGCTGAAAGATCGGAATCAGAGCCTGAATATCCCGAACCCGCTGTTCGGGAGGATAAACCCAAAACTGTGCCGAATCTAGAACCGCTCCGATGAAGAGTAGCTACTGAGAGGGGCACAGGTGTGACTTCGGCACATTGATGCAGAACCCCAACAGGTGCAGGAGGTCAGCCGTAGTCTGGAGGGGGCTGACGACTGTCTGGGGCGAGCCCGCCTTCAACAACCAGTCATCTAGGTAGGGGAAGACTGAAACCCCTAACCTGCGCAGATGAGCTGAGACCACCGACATCACTTTCGTGAACACCTGTGGGGCTCTGGTAAGGCCGAAGGGGAGCACGGTAAACTGAAAGTGCTCGTGGCCTACCGTGAACCGCAGGTAGCGCCGGTGGGCCGGCAGGACGGGGATGTGGAAATACGCGTCCTGCAAGTCCAACGCTACCATCCAGTCTCCGGGGTCCAGGGCAGCCAAGACCTGAGCCAGTGTCAGCATCTTGAACCTCTCCTTCCGGAGGAAGCCGTTGACGTTCCGCAGGTCCAAGATAGGGCGTAGGCTCCCTTTGCCCTTCTTGGGAACCAGAAAGTAGTGGGAGTAACAACCACACCCTACTTCTGGCCCAGGAACGCGCTCGATGCCCCCCTTGGCCAAGAGGGCCGAAACTTCCTCTCGCAGAAGGCTCAAGTGATCCCCTGACACGCTGTGGTACTGCGGTGGGTTGGCGGGAGGGGTCGCCTCGAAGGGGAGGGGGTAGCCCCTTCGGACGATTTGCAGCGCCCATCTGTCCAATGTGATGTTGCGCCAGTGGAGGAGGTGATGGCGAACCCTGCCCCCCACTGGCGTCTCGTGGGCCTGAAAGCTCAGACTAGGAGGGCTTTGAGGCAGATGCTGCAGGGGTGGATGTGGACTGGCCTCGCCGTTGTTCCCGGGCACCGCCACGGCGGTTACCACGTCCGCCACTGCGTTGGATGTTTGTCTGTGGCCCGTGGCTGGCAGGACGTGTGGGGGCACCCCTTCCGTGGCCACGAAAGGGGCGAAAGGTAGCAGATTGCTGGCGCGGGCCGACAGGCCCAAGGACTTGGCCGTAGCCCTGGAGTCCAGGCGTGGCGATGAATCGCCACTGTCGTTGCCATCGCTGTACCCAATGAGTCCGTTGTATCCAGTCCACATCTGATGGAGTACCATGCCGCATCTCGACCCTCCGCAAGGGCTTGGGCGAGTTTAGTCCGGGCCTCCTCCGGACATTGTGGCAGCACGGCCGCAAACGTGTCCCACAGAGAGTGGGTATAATGGCCCAAGAGGCACGCGGTGTTAACTGACCGCAACCCCAAACTGAGGGATGAGAACATCTTTTTTCCATATTGCTCGTACCTCTTGGATTCCCGATCGGGGGGAGCCGTTGGGAATGCGGTCTGGGAGTTAGAGGCCTGGATGACCAGACTCTCGGGGGTGGGGTGGGTGGGCAGGAAGCAAGGGTCGCCCGGAGCCAGGCGGTGGCGTCTGGCCACGTTCCTATCTACAGGGGGACCTGTAGCGGGCCTGGACCAGGTGCCCAGAAGTACATCGGACAAGGCCTCATTAAACGGCAACAGAGGCTCCTCCGAGCTTGCTTGCGGTTTAAGGACCTCAGTGAGGAGGTTAGTCCTTACGGCCACGACGGGGAGTTCTAGGGATAAGACCTTGGCCGCCCGCGTCAACACCACACTATAGGCTGCCCCCTCCTCCGTAGCCACGGTAGGAGGGGATACAAAACCAGTGTCTGGCGAAGTGTCCAAACCACTGGCGCCCCCAAGCTCACCAGCCCCTCCCAATCCTCCTCGCCACTCATCTCCTGGTACTCACAGTCAAAAGATGGGGCCTGGTCGTAGAAGTAAAAATCTCCCATCGGCGTCAAAAGCGGGTTTGAGCGACGCCGGAACCGGACCGACCGGGGGCGACACCCTAGGGGCCGGCGCCAGCGAGGTCGTAAGATCGACCAGCGACGACCCGGATCCGGATCCAGGGGGGCCTGCGGCATCGGGACCGAAGTCGCCGCCGGGGCCGAAGCACTCGACGACGCCAGGGCCAAAGCCCCCGGCCCGCTTGGGCTGCCAGTCGGGGCTGCTTGGCCCGAAGGCGCCGCGGAACCCAACGGAGGAGTGAGCGACCTCATGGCCATGAGGAAGGCTTCAATCTCCCCCGGCGTCGCGTTCTGCCCAGGGACCAGCGGGTCGCGTGGGCAGTGTCACCCGAACCCCCGGCCGCGTCGCGCGAGCGTCAGGGGGGGAGTCGGAAGAGCGACGTCGCCTCTTCGACTTCTTGTGCCTCTTACCTGAGGACTTGGAGCTCGAAAAGTGGTGTCGATCCTCCGAGCTGTGATGACTCCGGCCCCGCTACCGGTCCCTCGACCTCCTTCCGGACCGGGACCTCGATCGGTGCGGGGCCGACTGCCGGAGCCGACTGCCGGAGCTCGAGGCGCTTACGGGACTGCTCCCACCTAGCCTTCGACGTCAAGGCCCGGCAGTCGGGGCACGACTTGTCATCGTGGTCGGGCCCCAGGCAAGGAAGACACCAGCGATGGGGGTCGGTAACCGACATAAGTCGGTTGCAGTCAACGCAGGGCTTGAACCCGGGCATCCCTACCGGCACCGTATGAGTCGTTCGACTTCGAAAAATGATCAAAAGATCAAAAAGTTTAGTCAAAAAGTGACAAAAGGTACCACTGTTCCCAGATCGGCGCTTGCTGGCGCGGAAAAAATAGGAACTGACGTCATGGCGCGAGGGTTGCGTCTAAGTACTCCTGCGACGTCATCCCGGCGCCAACGATGACGGACGCGGAGCCACAGACGACGCTTACCGACGGGCAAGTGTACTGCTACGCAAAAGTTTACGGATCCAGTCTGACGCCTGGGGGTTTTCGAAGGTAAAGAATCTAATACTAACCGGTTTCTTTCAGATTCAGCCTATATATACAGACACATATAAACCTATAAGTCACTCTTATGGTAGGCCTTGACAATCCTGAAGGCAGAGTGCTTGGTTTTGTGTGAGAGGGTGCCCAAGCATGAGCTGAGCCCCTGCACATGAGTGTGATAGGGATACACACTTTTGAGTTCGTTAGGATTTACTGTCATATTTTTCCTACTTTGAAATTTTGTTTATTTACGGTGGGAAGGAGCCAATGATGAGAAGTGGAACACACTGACGAGAACCTGTCAGCAGTTCCCTGGTGGTTGCTCCCGTGAGGTTCCTTCCGCCATCCACACATTTTTTCCTGACTTGTTTCTCTTTTTCTGCATGGACCTGTACGAGCTTGATTGAGAGAAGGGAATGTAGACACACATGAGGAGACACAGAGAACGTATGAGGATATTTTAAAGGTAGGCACACCCTGTTGTAACTCTTAGAGTGGGTGTAAGGTTAAGTATAACCACACATACGAGTCAACAGAGGATGATAAGGAATACATTGCCTATTCAGATCAGGATCAGGCTATTTTGAGTAATATGACATGTGGAGGGCACCTGAGTCCAAAGTTTCCCTCTGAGCTCCAATTGTGAGAGATATGGTTTCTTTGCACCTTGTTTCTCCCCTTGACTGGCTCCCTTGTGGAGTTGGTCACCTTAAGTAATTCTAAGTAACCGCTTTCTTTACAAAGTTTCTTTTTTTTTTTTAAGTGTTAAATTAATTGAATCTACCATTGCTTGTTCACGGTCAAGTGAAAAGTCTTTGTTTGTTGTTCCTTTTAAAATTCATATTTCCGGAACACTTGAATTGATCTTTTATTTGTTGGTGTTTTTGAAAATATTTTTTATAAGTTGGTGTCGGATTTCCTGAGAGTCGTGTTTCTTCTTAAAAAATGTTGGTGGTGTTTAAATGCTTTACGTTTGTTTCTTTGTGTAAGCCTGACCTCTGAGTGCCACAGCTACCCCAGGATGACCTAAAGTTTAGCAAATGAATCCTGACTGGTCCTATAGGGGTGTGTAGTATATTATATGATGAGGTCACTCAACCACACTTATAATAGACCCATTTCTTCACAGAGTGGTACTTTAATTGTGACTGACAGCAGCACACGTAATAGAATCAGCCACAGTACAATTTAGGTCACAATATATCTGAAAGAAACACGTTAGTGATAGATTCCGTACCTTGGACGTACCCCCAGGCATCAGACTGTATCCGGAAAGTTTTCATCCGCGGTACCCCTGCGCGTCGGTGTGAGAAGTTGGCCTGGCATATGCTGTCCACTATTCTAGTGGGCACCTTGCACCAGTCCAAACGACCCATATTGATGGTAGGTTTAAGACAACCTTCATAGAAAGCTATCCTAGTGGTAGCTGTGGATAGCAGCCTTCAGGCTAAGTCTTGAATGAATGTAAAGCAGCTTGTTTTTCCAGTCTATAATCTCTTGAATAATCAAATGAAAGAGAACCACACCAGGTATATATATAAAATATATGTATTTATTCTAAACACACCCCTCTAGTCTCTTGATGAGGCTAGAAGCAAAAGTACAATATCTTGAGTAGCACAGAGTACATTAGCATAGTATACGTTTTGCCTAGGGGCCACACAAACCATGTACTAAGAAAGTGGTATAAGTACCGCTGTGAACATAGAGACGAGGCCTATGGCCTGTAGAACTGCTGGGGCAACCAGGAACCACCCAAGGTAGGGACGCAGGAGACCCACGGGGACTCGTGCTGATTCAAAACACAGCCGCGAATCACCATTGACTTCTATGGAGAAAGTCACCCATGCAAGATGCAATGATTAGCTTTAGTTTTAGCTTTAGCTTTAGTCAGCAATGTGCTTCACTTAGACAAAGGGGCAGACACCTGGGGCTATTCATAGACTCTAACGCGGGAGACGCCGTATCGGCACCTGCTGTAGTAACCATCCGCGAGTAGAGTTGATAGCTGTGAGAAATTACACCGTAAATCCAGATATCAGTGAGGAAGACTGATGATAGTAAGGATATGAAAGGATGCATTAATGCTGCACGTGATTACAGGTTGACGAGAAGCATCCACTCTACGTGAAGGGAGACCAGTAAAGCATACGGGTGTACGGAGAACCCCAGGTATGCCACTAGGCGCCTTCGTGAAGGTAATACAGCAACACATGTCCCTGAAACAGTTGGGTTTTTAAGCATATGCGGAGAATGTGGGCAACAAATTAATGCGTGTCACTGTTTTTTTCTTTTAGTTTGTGTGGGTGTGTCTATGTATTTGAACGCTGGCAGTGTCCAGTATTGTGTGGCAAAGAAAATACCCCCAGCCCTGAAGAAGTTGCCGACCAACTTAGACAGGCAACGAAACATGTTGACTTCATATAATTCAAAACGAAGCGCAACTGCAGAGTTTTGGTTTTAATGGGAGTAGATACACAGCACGGAATAAAGTGACTCAAATGGCTAGGGATATCCAACTCCGTTTTATAATAGGGTACCACACTGAGTAGCGGTGTTGACACCCCGGGGGGTAGATGCACACGAGTGTGACAGGGATACACACTTTTGAGTTGGTTAGGATTTACTTTCATATTTTTCCTACTTTGAAATTTTGTTTATTTACAGTGGGAAGGAACCAATGATGAGAAGTGGAACACACTGACGAGAACCTGTCAGCAGTTCCCTGGTGGTTGCTCCCGTGAGGTTCCTTCCCGCCATCCACACATTTTTTCCTGACTTGTTTCTCTTTTTCTGCATGGACCTGTACGAGCTTGGTTGAGAGAAGGGAATGTAGACACACATGAGGAGACACATAGAGAATGTATGAGGATATTTTAAAGGTAGGCACACCCTGTTGTAACTCTTAGAGTGGGTGTAAGGTTAAGTATAACCACACATACGAGTCAACAGAGGATGATAAGGAATACATTGCCTATTCAGATCAGGATCAGGTTATTTTGAGTAATATGGAAAGAAACCATAACCTTGCCAGGAAATGTAGTCTCCAGTCCACTTTCAGCATCAGCTGCTCTTAGCCAGTGACTTATGGAGTGTTTGTGATGCAAGGGTGTAGGAGGCTGGCTTAGTATATGGTGCACACTTATTTAAGTGACGCACCCTGCACTAATCCAGACAACTCTTATGGTGATTTTAGTGGTCTTAGACAACCATAGCACACTCTTTAAGTGGTAGCTGTGGACAGCAGCTTTCAGGCTTTGTCCAGAAGGAGTGTTAAACAGCTTGTTTTATCAGAACTAATCATGTAGTGTAGGTTAAATGAAAAAGAACCAACAAGTGTAGTTATAAAAATATGTCTATTTATTATACAACACTCACTAACACATTGGGGTATTTCTCCTACCTGGATATATCAACACAAATGCACAACACTTTAATTGCAAGAGGTAAGTAAGCACAATACACAGCAGTCTCCAGGGGGAGACCTAACCATATACTAAGAAAGTGGAATGCGACCAAAGTCGGGACCTGGACCAAGAGACTCAGAAGAGCTGGGGACACAAGGAACCACCAAAGTTAAGTACCCAGGAACCCCACAGAGTCTGTGTGTAGAGTGGAAACACAGACGAGTACTCAATACAAGTCAACGGGAAAGTCACAGTTGTAGTTTTGAAGAAGGACCCTTTCCGGAGGACCCTGAAGAAACCCTGTGCAAGACAGAAGGTTGGAGAGTCACCCCACCCGTGGATCCCCAAGCAACTAGCATAACTACACCAGGGAAGCCAGGTGCATAAGTGCAAAGTGGCATCAGAAACAGCCATAGACCACAATGGAGGACTTCAGTAAAGATGCCGTTGGCGAAGACTGTACAATAGCCCAGTGGAATCCAAGGGTGTACTCTTCAAGAGAAGAACTTGCATACAGAGGGGACAGAGTCTATGCCACTCGGAGGCAACTAAGAGGCACAGAAGAGCAATGCCCTCCGATGACGGAAGATGCAGGCGTGATGAAGGTAAACATTTTGTTGCAGCTGAGAGGGCCAGGCAACGCAGAGGAAGACCAGGAGCAGTGCACAAGCTGTCCCATGTCGAACGTTGAGAACCAGGGATTCGGTGTCTGGCGGGAGCACCAACAGATGTGGTAAACTATGAAGGAGCAACGTTCGGACCAACAAGATTCAAGGGACTCAACAAGTGCAGAAAAGTCAGAGTAGGCCCCGAGCAAGCAGGGGAGCCCACTGAAGCAAGATAAGACCCATGAGAGGACCCACAGGCTGAAGGCAGAGGAGTCGCAAGGAAACTGACAGTTCACCAAAGATGAAGTCCCACAGTGCAGAGGATGCAGCGAGGACTACAAATGTGGTGAGGACTACAAATGCGGCAGGGAGAGATGCTGGAGATTCTTGTAGACCAGAGCCAACAGTCCTTGGCAACAGTAATTTGACAAGGTACATAGTGGTTTGGTCACGGCAGTTCTGACAAGGAATATGGGGCTCTAAATTGCAGAGAGGTTAGGCCTTCAAGGGAGTTGCAGAACCACCACCTGTGTTGATGAGCTTTTCGAAGTCCATGAGACGTCAGGAGAAGCAGACCAGTCCGCTTCAATGCAGTGCCTGCGATGCCGGGGAGTGACTTCTTCACTCCAAGGGAGATTACTTTGGGTGTCCTTGATGCCCACACGTCTGTGGTAGATCCTGGAAGAAGCACAGACACAGACGAAGAAGAATTGCAGAACAGCAAGACCAGGAGCAGCAAGAGTCTTTCTTGATGCAGTCTCGGTTCCAGGTGAACTCCAGCAAAGTCCAGATGGTTAAAAAGTGATGTGGTTTCAGGCCTGAGTCTTGTCCCAGGATGAATCGGAGGACCCACCCACAGGTAAGCCCTTTTATACCCTAAGAAAGGGGTTAGGACAATTCGGGCAGACCCTGGAAGGCTGTTACCGGGAGTACTGGGGGCTTCCCAGAGGAGAACGGTGTTGGGGTAGGATTCCAACATGTTTGATACCAGAAGCACAAGTTACTACTTGTGTAACGATAGATCTGTAAGAGACATTAGTTAGTGATAGATTCCTTACCGTAGAATATCCCCAAGTGTCAGACTGGTTCCGTAAAGCTTCCTTCAGCAATACCCTAGTGCGTCGATAGGCGTCATCGTACGGCTCCGCATGCGTTGCTGGCGTCGTAATCGCCGAGATGACGTCAGTGGAGCTATTTAGACTCGCCCACGAGTGCAGAAGTCAGTTCTGTACACAACTTTCCACGACAGGAACGCAGAGCCATGTAAGAAACTGACTGGTGCATAGAAACTAGGGCCCGAAAGGATGACCTTAACCCCAGTCATCAGTTTGCAGAATGGGGAGGATGGGTGGGGCGGTAAGGAATCTATCACTAACTAATGTCTCTTACAGATATATAGTTACACAAGTAGTAACTTGTGCATCAAAAAGACTCGTTAGTGATAGATTCCTTACCTTAGAATAGATACCCCAGAAATATCAACCCCGGTGGGTGGGTCTGTGTAAGAAGTTGGCCTAGCATATGATGTCCACTATTCTAGGGGTACCTTGCACCAGTACAAACAACCCTTATTGATGGTAAGCTTAAGACAACCTTTATAGAAAGCTATCCTAGTGGTAGCTGTGGAGAGCAGCCTAAAGGCTAAGTCTTGAAGGAATGTAAAGCAGTTTGTTTTACCAGTCTATAATCTCTTGAATAATCAAATCAAAGTACACCACACCAGGTATATTATATATATATATATATATATATATATATATATATATATATATATATATATATATATATATATATATATATATATATATATATATATATATATATATATTTAATCTGTATTTATTATAAACACAACCCCTCTAGTCTTTTTATGAGGCTAGTGGTCAAAGCACAATACAAGAACTTTAAGTAGCACACAGTAAATAGCGCAGTATACGTTTTGCCCTAGGTGCCTCACAAACCATATACTAAAATAGTGGTATAGGAACCACGTGAGGGATAGAAGTGAGGCCTAGGGCCCGTAGAACCACTGGGGCAACCAGGAACCACCCAAGATAGGGACGCAGGGGACGCTTGCAGTGTCCAAACACAGCCGCAAATCGTCATAGACTTCTATGAGGAAAGTTTAAGTTACAAAGTTAAATATTTAGGACACTTAGGAGTGGAATACGAGGGAACCCCTTCAGTACTGGGCACTTACTTCGAGAGTCAAGACCCTCCAGAGCACCGAAGTACTCGTGTTACCTCACCCAGGGAAGCCGGGTGCCTAGGTGTGTCTGTGTGTCGGGTTTCATCGTCGATTCCTATGGAGAGCTGCAAAGAAGTGCTGCAGGCGACCAGGAGCAAAGTGTCCGGATGGATCCATGGGTGGATCAGAGATCAGAAGAACCTGAAAGCAGAGGGGACAGAGTCTGGGTCACTAGCCAGTGACCAGGATGACGACAAAAAAATGCCCGCTGATGTCGGGTGCTTTAAGGTGAAGTAGGCGAAGCTTGACTCTTCAGCCTCGAGGTCCAGGAGGGGTCGACAACGACCAGGAGCTGGAGTCGAGCTGTCCCACGAAGGATGTCGAGTGCTGAAGAGTCGGTATCCGGATTGGACCCAACAAGCCTTGGCAACAGCAACCCACGCAAGATGACAAGATTGGCTTCCGTGCAGACCAGCAAGGTCTGAAGGACTCACCCTTTGGAGGGGAGTCAGAGCACACCTGGAACAACCAGGAAAGCTCAAGAAACAAAGGATTGTCCTTCATGGGGACCCACTAGCCAACGGACTAGGGATCGCAAAGGAGACTCGAGCTGCGGTGAAGAAAGCGGACCCACGGAACACTCGTTCAGTGTAGTCCTCTCAGCTTCGGTGCAACAAATAGCCCAATGCACAACTTCGGGAAACTTCGTGAAGTAGGTGCAGTTGCAAAATTTCAGGATGTCCAGGAGTTCCGGTCCCACGTCTCTCGTGTAGGCTGCAGGTCTCAGCTTTGCTGGTATCTCGTGACGGCCTCAGAGATATCTGGAAGTGCGTGTCCTGTGTCGCAGATTCTTCGGGATCCGGCGTGAGCCTCGAAAATGCAAACCGGCAAGATGCTCTTTGATGCCTGTTTGAACAGGGAGGTCACTCCTTGACCCCAAGGGAGATTTCTTCTGTCTTCCAGTCCATATGGAAAATCGAAGGACCAAGATTTCGTCTTCAGAGTTTCATCCAGGGTAATCTAAAGTCCTAGTGACTGGGTTCCTATACTTATACCAAGTTTAGGGGTTGGACTAACTCTAGGGTCCCACCTATGGGAGGATCTGGGGAGGGGGTAGTTATACCCCTTCGTCCAGTTTCGCGCTGGGGCTGAGTGCCCCAGCAACTTGTTTGAACTGGGAAATGCATAGAGCACCTTGTGTGCCCCAGGCAGTGTCTCAAAAGCATTCACTGAATGCAACCCACCCGGCCCCAATACACTAAAGCCTGTCTGGGGAGGTGCTGGCACCTCCCTGGACAAGAAACCTATTGTCCAGGCCTCCCCTGCCGGGGTTTCTTGCAGCAGCAGGAGGTCAGGCTTATGTCTGTAGCAGCAGCATCCATTGTGATGATGAGGCTCTTTAAAACTATTACCGGGTGTACCAGTGTGTACATGTCTTCTCCCTCTAGAAGGGTGGAATGCTACCCTCGCAGCCAGAACTGGCGTGGGCAGTATTCCAAAGTGTTTGACACCAAACATGACATGTTTTGATAAAGCCAAACCAAAGTAAGCATTAACCGCGAGGATTATAATGCACTTGAGTATATGGTATGGCCATATCACAGAACAGCTATAAGGAAGGGATTCCGAAAGCTGAAGAGGGGCTCAGCTCATGCTAGGACACCCTCTCACAGAAAAGCACTCTGCCTTCAGGATTGTCAAGGCCTGCATAGGGGTGACTTATAGGTTAATATGTGTCTGTTTTAAATGGTGGGTATAGGTATACTGTATCCCAGTAAGGGGTGCTTACACCACCTTACCCAGGCTGCAAGTGCAGACCTGTGGTGCCATTTTGGAAGGCTTACCAGGGGTGGCATAATACATACTTCAGCCCCCAGTAGGCCTCTGTGGTACCTATGCCCTTGGTACCATAGACTAGGGACTCACAAGGGTAACCCAGTAACCAATCTGTAGTGTACCTAATGTACAGGGAATCCATTTTAGAGAGAAAGCAGATAGACTGGGGCCCTGAATGGCAGGATCCCAGCCCAACTAAGTCGAAAACCAGCAAAACACCAAAAAAGTGGGGGTAACCATATAGTCAGATTCCACCTTCCTACAGTCTGCGAATAAGATTACACCAGAAAGTCACGGAGAACAGAATGGCCAAAGAAGCCGTCCTTCTGGACTGTACTGTCAAGGCAATAATGCTCTGTAAAGGTGTGCACTGAAGCCCCCGGGGCAGTCTGACAGATGTCTTGCAAGAGGACACCACGTCCCAATGCTGTAGTGGCTGCTGTTGCCCTGGTAGAATAGGCGAGCTGCCCCACCGGAGGTTCCTTTTTAGCCATAGAATAACAGGCCTTGATACACAAGACGACCGAGCGGGAGATAGTCCTCTTATGAACAGCACAACCTTTCGTGGCACCTGCGTAGCCAACAAACAGCTGGTCATCCACCCGGAACGCTTGTGTGCGATGTAGATAAAAGGAAAGCGCACGTTTTGGGTCCAGACGGTGGAGCTTCTCTGCCTCACTGGAAGGATGCGGAAGCGGAAATAAAGTGGGCAAGGTGATAGTCTGCCAGATGTGGAAGGCAGTGACAACCTTAGGCAAGAAGGAATGACGAGAGCGAAGTGTGAGAAGTTGGCCTGATATGCAGTGCTCACTATTCTAGTGATCACTATGTATCATACCAAACGACCCTTATTGATGATTGGTTGTAAGTCAACCTGATAGACCAGCTATCCTAGTAGCATGGACAAGAGCAGTCTTTAGGCTAAACTCTAGAGGGCGTGTTAAGCTAGCTGTTATACCATCACATATACCCTTTGAACACCAAGTGAAAGGACACCACACAAGTTGTTATGAAAATAAAAGGATATTTATTTATAACACAACAACCCTGGACTCTTTATGAGGACAGGGTGCTAAGCACAATACAAAACTCTCAAAGAAATACTGAAAGTCGCACAATTTACACAAATGCCCGAGGGGCACGGAAAACCATATACTACAAAAGTGGAATGCGAAATTACTAGCAGGTAAGTACTACTCTCAGAGGCTTTAGAACCGCTGGGCCAACAATGCTGAACCCTTAGATTAGAAGCAGGAGGCCTGGGGACGTCGTGTGCAGAGTGGGAACTCTCACGCGTAAGGCGGGACAAAGTCTATGGATGCTAGTAAATGCAAAGTTAGTGTTCTCGGGCGAACCCGACTAGGTAGGTCAAAAACAAAAGTGGATCTAGACACTTAGAGAGTGGATCTACGCTGGAGCACCGTGGTACTCGGTTTACCTAGCCCAGGGGCTGCGGCTGCATAGGGTTCAAGTGTCGTCGGGAATCCTCGTTGACGAACCAGGAGCCTGAAGTGGCAGTTGCTGGCAGGCGACCAGTGAAGATGTTCCGGGCTGATCCAAGGACTGGATCAGTGAAGAAGGATACCTGTAAGCAGAGGGGACCAAGTTCTGAATCACTAGCCAGTGATTAGGTGGGCACCAGGATGGCACCGGACGAGGTCACTCAGCCAGGTGAAGAGGTGACACTGGATTCTGCTGCTGCACGGACCAGGGCGAGGATGTCGACCAGGCTGGAGGTCTGTGAGCTGTCCCACGTCGGATGTCTGCTGCTGGCGATGCTGGATCCGGTGAAGGAGGTAACAAGCCTTGGCTAAGGCAAGCCCACGTGGTGACACAAAATGGCGTCTGGAGTGGACCAGGAGGGTCCGAGGAGGGTCCCCTTCAGGAGGAGACTAGGGCTAGTCTAGGGGAGCTAGACCAGCGGTGAAACAAACGTAGGACGTCGTCTGGAGGGTCACTAGCCAACGGGCAAGTGACCGGACAACGTGGCAAGCAGCGCAGAAGTAAAAGGGCCCCACGCAGATCTGGAGGATGCTGGGGGGCTGGACTTCGGTGCTCGTGCTGCTTGGGGTTGGGGCTTCTCTTACCCCAGTGCACCCACTCGAGGGTCCCTCGGCGGTCGTGCTGGGTCAGTGTCGTGCTGGTTCTGATGGTCGCCGGGTCCTCTGGTCTCGTCGCACCCACGGTTCTCAGCTGTGCTGTAGAGGTAGGTTGAGGTCAGAGAGGGCAGGGAGTCCGGGTCTCGTCGTGCTGGTCAGTCTGATTCCGGAGGAAGGACGTTTCAGCAAACCGCAAGATACTTAGTTGGTGCCTGCTGCTGCAGGGTGACTACTCCTTAGTCACAAGGGAGAAATCTTGAGAAGAAGTCGAGAGTTCATTTCGTAGAAAGTAGTTTCAGGATTCAAAGATGATCTCATTTGGAAGGGTCCCCGCTCCCACCTTTATTCTAAAGAAAGGGGCTGGTACGCGACTAGGTCCTGCCCATGGGTGGGACCAGGAGGGGGGTGGTTACACCCCTCTCCTTTGTCCGGTCTCTCCCCAGCTCAGGGGCTGGTGTGCCCCCAGAACTGGTTTGAGCCGGCCTATGCACAGTGAGCACCGGGGTGCCACTTGCAGTCACCTTCCTCTAAAGCCCTGCCTACCTGGGATACACAAAATCCTGTCTGGGATGGTGCTGGCACCACCCGACAGGAAACCCTTTGTCCATGCACTCCTCGCTGGAAGGACTCCCAGCAGCAGGAGGTCAGACTTGTGTCTCGGTGGCAGCATCCATTTTGTGGAGCTGATGCTTGAGTTAACTTTAACCGGGGTTCACAGTTACATACATGTCGTGTCCCTCTAGAAGGGTGGAATGCTAACCCCGTCGCCAGAATTGGCGAGGGGTTAGTATTCCAATTCGTATGACACCTTACTCGACATGTTTTGATAATGCTATACCAAAGTTAGCATATGACCGCGAGGTACATAATGCACTTAAGAGTATATGGTATAGCGTTATCATGGAACAGCTATTAGGACTTGGTTCCGCAAGCTGCAAACGGGCTCAGCTCATGCCAGAGCACCATTTCACATTATTCCAAGCACTCTGCCTTCAGGATTGATAAAGCCCGCCATAGGAGTGACTGATAGGAATATATGTGTCCATTTTAGGGTTAGATATAGGAATACTATATCTAAAGCAAAGGGTGATTACACCACCTTGCCCCAGCTGTCAAGCAGCCAGTTGTGTCAGTTTTGGATGGCCAGCCAGGGGTGGCATAATACATGCTTCAGCCCCTGGTAGGCCCTGGGTACACCTATGCCCTGGATACCCAAGGTATACTGTACAGGGACTGATAAGGTGACTCAGTATCCAATCAGATATGTACCTAGGGTACATGGAATCCATTTTAACAGAGAGAGCAGTGGGCCTGGGGTCCTGAATAGCAGGGCCCCAGGTCAACTAAGTCAGAAAACCAGCAAAACACCAGGCAAAGAGTTGGGGGCAACCATAGTCAGGGATCTACCTTCCTACACGAAGCACAACCTTGTCCGGATGAACCGACAGAAAAGGAGGATTACTAAAAAGAGCCTGAAGCTCACTCACTCTCCTGGCAGAGGTGATAGCCACCAGGAAGGCAGTTTTCAAAGTCAGAAGACGTAAGGGACAATTGTGAAGCGGCTCAAAGGGAGCACACATGAGATAGGTCAAAACAAGATTTAAGTCCCACTGAGGCAATATGAAAAGAACAGGAGGGAACATATGCATAATGCCTTTTAAGAATCTCAGTACAACAGGGGACTTGAAAAAAGAAGGCTGATCTGGAAGCCTCAGAAAGGCTGAAATGGCCGAAAGGTAGCCCTTGATAGTACCCAGATCAGAGCCCTGCCAGGCCAGAGAAAGAAGGACTAAAAGGACCTCAGAAAGAGGAACAGAAAGGGGATCCACAGTCTTGGCTGTGCACCATGCCGCAAATGTGTTCCACCTGCAGGTGTATACAGATTTTGTGGAGGGACGCCTGGCTAGCAGAATCACATCACAGACTTCAGGAGGCAAGTCAAATGGCCTCAACTGTCGCTGCTCAATCTCCACGCATGTAGGTGGAGACTGGACAGTTTCGGGTGGAGGACCATCCCCTGCTGCTGCGACAGAAGGTCCTACTGAAGAGGCAGACGAATCGGGGGATCGACTGACATGCTGAGTAGCTCGGGTTACCAGTAACTTCGTGCCCAGTCCAGAGCCACAAGGATGACTTGGGCCCGGTCTCGCCTGATCTACTTCAGCACTCTGGGTAGAAGTGGTATTGGTGGAAAGGCGCACAACAGACCGCAGCTCCACTCGCGACGAAAAGCGTCTCCGAGCGAGTGCCGCCTTGGAAATTCCAACGCGCAGAACTGATGACATGCGCGTTCTCTCCGGTGGCGAATAGATCTAACCAAGGCTCTCCCCACTGCCAAAAGAGACCTTGCGCCACGTCCGAGTTCAGACGCCATTCATGATCCATCATGCACCAGCAGCTGAGTTCGTCCGCAAGAGGAGTTCAGGGAACCTGCCAGGTGTTGAACCACCAGGGTGATGCCCTGGTGTTCCAGCCATGTCCAGAAGCGCATAGCCTCCTGACAAAGGGTCCACGACCCCACACCGCCTTGTTTGTTGCAGTACCACATGGCGGGTGTTGTCCGTGAACACCTGCACTACACTTCCCCGGACAGAGGGAAGGAATGCCTTCAGTGCAAGACGGATCGCCCGCAGCTCCAGAAGGTTGATATGAAGCCGAGACTCCGCCGGAGACCAGAGACCTCTGATCTCCGCCTCTTCCATGTGGCCCGCCCCATCCCAGGAGGGACGTGTAGCAGAGTGGGGTCTGCAATCCTATGGTCACCCCAGATTTTTGCTTTTTGCTTCACTGGTTTACGACTTTCCCTGGCTGTGGGCCTGCTAATCAGACCCACAGCCTAGCTGTTCTCTCTCTAAATTGACAACCATGTACCTTAGGTGCATTTACCAATTGGTACTGGGCCACCTTATCAGTCCCTGTACAGTGTACCATAAGTACCCAGGGCATAGGTGTACCCAAGGCCTACCAGGGGCTGAAGCATGTATTATGCCACCCCTGGCTGGCCATCTAAACAGACACAACTGGCTGCACGACCGCTGGGGCAAGGTGGTGTAATCACCCTTTGCTTTAGATATAGTTACCTACATCTAAACCTAAAATGGACACATATATTCCTATCAGTCACTCCTATGGAAGGCCTTATCAATCCTGAAGGCAGAGTGCTTGGAATTATGTGAGATGGTGCTCTGGCATGAGCTGAGCCCGTTTGCAGCTTGCGGAACCAAGTCCTAATAGCTGTTCCATGATAACGCTATACCATATACTCTTAAGTGCATTATAATCCTCGCGGTTAAATGCTAACTTTGGTATAACGTTATCAAAACAGGTCGAGTAAGGTGTCATACGAATTGGAATACTACCCCCTCGCCAATTCTGGCGACGGGGGTAGCATTCCACCCTTCTAGAGGGACACGACATGTATGTAACTGAGAACCCCGGTTAAAGTTAACTCGAGCCTTGGCATCACAAAATGGATGCTGCCACCACAGACACAAGTCTGACCTCCTACTGCTGGGAGTCCTTCCAGCGAGGGAGGCTTGGACAAAGGGTTTCCTGCCTTGGGAGGTGCTAGCACCACCCCAGACAGGATTTTGTGTATTGGGTAGGGTAGGCTTGAAAGGAATGAGACATGCCTGGGGCACACAAGGTGCCCTGTGCATACACCGGCTCCAACCAGTTGCCGGGACACTCCAGCCCCAGCTCTGGTGGGAAACCGGACAAAGGATAAGGGGTGTAACCACCCCCCTTCCTGGTCCCACCCAGGGGAGGGACCTAGTCAGTAGTGCAGCCCCCTTTAGCAGGATAAAGGTAGGGGCTGGTCCCATTCCACATCAGATTATCCTGAACATATTCTACAAGAAGAAACTCTGGACTTCGACGTTCTGCTCCACAGAAGACTGAAGAATCTCCCTTGTGGGCAAGGAGTGTCCACCCTGCACAAGCAGGCACCATCAAGCGTCCAGCGGCTTCCCTTTGTCGTCTTCCTTCCAGGATCCAGACTTCCGAGCCCGACGAGATCCGGATTCCCAGACCTCTCCGACCTCAACCCACATCTGCAGCAAAGCTGAGACCCGTGGGTGCGACGAGACACGTGGGACCGGCCATCTTGGAAGAATCTGCACTTCGCTTCCAGCACGACTCCCGAGGTAAACTCGACCAAGTGCTTTGGGGACTGAGAAGCCCCATCCCCGAGCAGCCCCTGCACCGAAGATCAGCCCTCCAGCATCCACGAGATCTGCGTGGGGCCCTTCTGCTTTGTTGCTGCTCGACGCGTTGTCTGGTCACTTGCCGGCTGGCTAGTGGCCTCCCAGACGACGAACCTTTGAATCTTTGCTGCTGGTCTGGTTGCTCCAGACTGGCCCCTGCTCCCTTCCAAAAGAGGGGCACCCCGGACTCTCCTAGTCCGCACCAGACGTTTTCTTCACTCACCGCGTGGGTTGCCTTTGCCAAGGCCTGTTGACGCCGATTCCGGATCCAACACCGCCGACAGCGAGAGCCTGCGTGGGACAGCTCGTGCCTCCATCCGGGTCGTCGAAGACACCTCCTGGTCCACGTGGCTGCAGAGTCAAGCGTCCACTCTTCACCTGATCGCGACGACGACATCTGGTTCCTTCCTGGTTCCACTCCAGTCACTGGCTAGTGACTGTGAACATTGTCCCCTCTGCTTTCAGGTCTCCTTCTTCACCAATCCACCCTTGGATTGCACCGGGCATCTTCCTCCTGGTGGCCTGCAGCATCTTTTCTTTCAGGCTCCATTGAGTTCAACGAGAGAACCCGACGCACTTTGACACCTATGCACCCGCGGCCCGTGGGTGAGGTAACAAGAGCATTTCGGACTGTCCAGTTCCACAGTCGTTTTTGTCCTACCTAGTCAGGATTGTCCGTACACACCTTTAACTTGAACTGTACTGTCCATAGACGTTGTTACGCATCTCGCGTGTGAGTTCACACTCTGCACATACGTTCCGTGGGCCTCCTATTACTTACCTAGTGTAAGGGTAGCGTGGTCCCATCGATCCTACAGCCTCTGGACAGCTCCATTCCTTCTATTGACTTTCACATTCCACTTACTTAGTATATGGTTTGTCGTGCCCCTAGGGCACCATTGTGATTTCGTGCAACTTAACGTATTTTTCAGAAGAGATTGTCATGTGCTTAGCCCTCTGAGTTCAGAGGTGTTGTTATTAATAAATATACTGTTTATTTTCATAACAGCCTGTGTGGTGTCCTTTCATCTGGTATTCAAGGGGTTATATTGTGGTAAAACAGCTGGCTTCACATGCCAAAAGAGTTTAGCCTAAGACTGCTTTGTCCATACTACCATTAGGATAGCTGGTCTATAAGGTTGACTTACAACCAATCACCATAAGGGTTGTTTGGACTGATACAAGGTGATCACTAGAACTAGTGAGCATCATATATCAGGCCAACTTCTCACAGGACGCATCAGTCACTACTACGTGCTCCGGTTGGGGTAGGGAGAGGGATCTGCCGCTGACCCAATCGCGGATCGTGAGCCACCACTGCAACGGACTCGCAGTGCTCTCCGAGATCAGGACATGGTCGGACACGTTGCCCTGATGCTGTGCCCACTGAAACTTCAGGTCACACTGCAGAGCCCGCCCACTACAGAGCCCGCATCCGCCACCTGGCGTGATGCACCAGAAGGATGCAGGAGGCCATCAGCCCCAGGAGCCGCAGCATCACCCGGATTGAAACTTGGGGTAAAGGCTGTAAGATCGGAATCGGAGCCTGAATATCCCAAACCCACCGTTCGGGGGGATAAACCTGAAACTGCGCAGAGTCCAGAACCGCTCCGCTGAAAAGGAGCTTCTGAGAGGGGCACAGGTGCAACTTCGGCACGTTGATTGAGAACCCCAGCGAGTGAAGGAGGTCGGCCGTAGTCTGGAGGTGGGAGGCTACTGTTTGGGGCGAGCCCCCCTTCAACAACCAGTCGTCGAGATAGGGGAAAACTGAAACCCCTGATCTGCGCAGATCAGCTGCGACCACCGCAATCACTTTCGTGAACACCCGAGGGGCGCTGTTAAGGCCGAAGGGGTGCACGGTAAACTGAAAGTGCTCGTGGCCTACCATGAACCGCAAGTAGCGCCGGTGGGCCGGCAGGACGGGGATGTGGAAATATGCATCCTGCAAGTCCAACGCTATCATCCAGTCTCGAGGATCCAGGGAAGCTAGGACCTGAGCTAAAGTCAGCATCTTGAACTTCTCCTTCCGGAAGAAGCCGTTGACGTTCAGGAGGTCCAAGATAGGGCATAGGCCTCCTTTGCCCTTCTTGGTTACCAGAAAGTAGTGGGAGTAGCAACCACGTCCTACTTCTGGCCCAGGAACACGCTTGATGGCCCCCTTGGCCAAGAGGGCCATAACTTCCTCCTGCAGAAGTTGCAAGTGATCCCCCGACATGCGGTGGTACTGCGGTGGCATGGCTGGAGGAGTCGCCTCGAAGGGGAGGGAGTAGCCCCTTTGGACGATTTGCAGCACTCACTTGTCCGACGTGATGCAGCGCCTGTGGAGGAGGTGATGGCAGACCCTGCCCCCCACTGGCGTCGAATGGGCCTGAAAGCACGGACTAGGAAGGCTTTGAGGCAGATGCTGCGGGAGCGGATGTGGACTGACGTTGCCGCTGTCCCTGGCACCACCACGGCGGTTACCACGTCCGCGTTGAGGTTGGTTCTGCGGCCTGTGGCTGGCAGGACGTGTGGGGGTGCCCCTTCCTTGGCCACAAAAGGGGCAAAAAGAGGAAGTTTGCTGGCGCTGGCCAGACAGGACCAAGGACTTGGCCGTAGCCCTGGAGTCCTTGAAACGCTCAAGAGCACTGTCTGCTTTGTCGCCAAAGAGGCGACGGCCATCGAAGGGCATGTCCATGAGCGTGGCCTGGACATCGCCCGAGAAATTGGTGGATCTCAGCCAGGCGTGGCGGCGAACCGCCACAGTCGTGGAAATCACCCTTCCCAGCGAGTCCGTGGTATTCAGTCCACACCTGATGGAATAACGCACCGCATCCCGACCCTCTCCCGACCTTCGGGCACTGGGGCAGTACGTCCACAACCGTGTCCCACAAGGAGTGATATAACAGCCCAAAAGGCAAGTGGTGTTGATAGACCGCAACCCCAAACTCAATGAGGAGAACAGTTTCTTCCCAAACGGATCAAACCTTTTGGATTCCCGATCCGGGGGAGCGGTCTGGGACATAGAAGCCTGGATCATCAGGCTCTCGGGGCTGGGGTGCATGGACAGAAAGCTAGGGTCGCCAGTGCCGGGTGGTAGCGTCGGGCCACATTCTGATCCACAGGGGGCACTGTGGAGGGCTTGGACCGGGTGCCCAACAGACCGTTCGTGAGGGCCTCATTGAACGGCAGTATATTCTCTGAGGAGCTTACTTGCGGCTGAAGCACCTCAGTGAGGAGATTAGTCCTCACGGCCGCAGCAGGGAGTTCAAGAGCCAAGGCCTTGGCTGCCCTGCGCAACCACACCATACGTAGCACCCTCCTCCGTAGCCACGGAGGGAGGAGAGATGAATCCAGTGTCTAACGATGTGTCCAAACCACTGGCCTCCCCTGGCTCATCTGCCCAGTCCCGGCTCAACTGGCACCGCTGTGCCAGAGGGTCCTCAGACTCCTCCCAGTCCTCCCGTCTCCTGGTAAGCAGGCTGGAATGACGGAGCCGGGTCGCAGGTGAAGGCTTCATCCATCAACGCCGGATACGGCGCCGCTCTGATGCCGGACCCGGACTGAAACTGGGGCCGACGTCGTCCGAGGACGGTGCCGGGAGCGACACCAATAGGGTCAGCGGAGGAGTCGTAAGGTCAACTGGCGTCAACCGGGATCCAGGCACGGATCCCACGGGGGCAGGTGGCGACGGGACCGAAGTCGACGACGACGCTGGGGCCGAAGCACACGACGGCGCCGGAGCCACCGGACCGCAAAGGCCCCAAGACGGGTCTGCGGGGCCCGAAGGTGCGTCGGCAGGCCTCAACAGAGGTAAGTGAGTCCTCATGGCAATGAGGAAATCACGAATCTTCTGCGGGGTCGCTCACAGGCTAGGGACAGGAGGGTATGGACCTGGAGGCGGCGCCGCGTGGGCGGTGTTGCCCGAATCCTCAGCCGCGGCGCGCGAGCCGAGTCTGAAGAGCGATGTCGCCTCTTCGACTTCTTGTTGGAGTGCCTCGACTTACCTGAGGACTTGGAGCCAGACGAGTGATGGTGATGACTCTACGAGCGACTACTGCCGGATCTCGAGTAGCTTGCGGGATCGCTCCCGCCTAGATTTTGAGGTCAAGGCCCGGCAGTCGGGACACGACTTGTCGTCTTGGTCGGCCCGGAGGCAGTAGAGACACCGATGGTGGAGGTCGGTCACCGACATCAGGCGGTGACAGGCGTCACACGGCTTGAAGCCTGGCATCCCTATGACACCAGGAGTCGAAGTCGACTCGAAAAAAGAGATCCAAAATACACCAAAAAGTTAGTCAAAAAATGACTAAGAGATTGGGAGAACTTAATACTGGAAAAGCTCCAGGACCCAATGGGTTTCCAAGCAAGTTCTACAAGAAATATCACCTCCACCTTGGCACGCCCTACAGGGCGGCATTAGAAGAAGCACGAGAACGAGGCTGCCTCCCCGCAGACTGGAGGCATGCTGAAGTGGTAGTGTTTCAGAAGCCGGGCAGGCCTCCGGAGCAACATGCTTCCTACAGGCCCATATCTCTACTAAATGTAGAGGCAAAAATTCTAGCCAAGGCACTGGCTAATCGTCTCCTGCCCCACATTGCTGGACTCGTCCATCCAGATCAGGCCGGGTTCATGCCACATAGGGCTACCAGACATAACATTCGTAGGGCCTATGTAGCAGTGGCGGCGGTTCAAGAAACAGGGGTGCTTTGGAGGAGCTTTGCGCGGATCCAAGATGGACGCATGAGCACAGGGCTCCCGAGACCCCTTCCACCTCCTACGGCTATCCTGTTCAATATCCTGATTTAGACGACGGGTTCGACTGCAGGAAGCCCTGCTGATACGAAATTGTCTTTCGGAATTCGATTCGGCCGCCGGACACCGGACTTGCTGCATCTCGAATTTTATGGCCTACACCGGCGGATGCCCACGGTCTCGAGTTGCCTAACTACCCGAGTGGTAATCGAATAACAACGGTCACTGAGGCTTGATCGCAACCCTCGTGGTACTTTCGGTTTCGTTTTTGGTCGCTGTCCTCCGTGGCTTCCTGCCTGCTAGTACTGCTGGCCAACACCTTGCAGCCCGCCCCCAGCGCATCTCCTGTCTCTCGTATTTCTCGACTGTACACGGCGGATCTCTAGAGAGTTGCCTTCGCCGTACCCTCCCAGAGGTCTGCCAGGACTCCTTGGCCACCATGTCGGGTAGACCTGAGAGCGAGAAGCGGGCCACCAGGATCACGAACCGAGGGGGTTCTACTCAGTCTAACACCATTGATCGCTTCGCCCGCCCGAAAGGCACCCCTGGGGGGCTGGGTAAAACCCCGGGTGAATCTGGAGAGGACCTTCCTGCGACAGACGACCTGACGCTGCGAGACGTCATGGGCGCCATTGCCAGTGTAAAGACCTCCATGGGCCAGCAGTACGAGACACTGGCCTCGAAGATAGACACTGTGGCTATCGAGGTTAACCTCATCAGAACGGATCTTGCAAAGACTAATGAGCGGGTAAAGTCGCTGGACATTAAAACAGCAAGTCTCACTACTGATGTTTCGGACCTTCAGACTTAGGTCCACAATCTCCGGAAATTTAATGACTTGTTTGCTCGTCGGCTGGATGATTACGAGAGCCGGGCCAGGCGAAACAACGACCGCATCATTGGTGTTCCGGAACGTTCCGAAGCAGTGTCTACGGATCTTTTGGTTGAGGACCTCGTGCTGAACCACTTGGCACATAAGGGCCTCAGTAACTTCTTCACTGTGGAGCGTGCCCACAGAGTCCCAGGTGGTAAGCCTAAATTGGGAGCGACGCCGCGGCCCATTATAGCCAGAATCTTCAACTTTCGGGACAGAGACGCTATTCTCCAGGCATCGCGCACTGGTGGGCCCACAAAATTTGACAATGCATCCATCAGTTTTTACCCGGACTTCACGCAGTCAGTCCAAAAACAGCGCATGAACTTCACAGGTGTGAAACGACGCCTCCGAGATATGGGCCTAAAGTACGCTATGCTGTTCCCGGCCCGCTTGAGGGTCGAATATGAGGAGCGCACTTTCTTTTTTGATCGCCCGGAGGTTGCTAGTGACTGGCTTGATACTCTGCCGACGCAGCGCGACCGATCTGAACACTCCGGCGGTGCTGAAGGTGGCCTGGAGGAACGGGTGGTGCTGAAGGTGGCCTGGAGGAACGGGTGGAGTGAGTCCCCACCGGGGGGCCGGCTATATGGACTTGCAGCAGCGGTTTGACTATTATTGAGCGCATGTATATTGTCTACCCCGGGGTGGGAGGGTTCGGGTTTCTTCCTCCTCTAAGGGGTTCTTCTCTCTTTTCGTAGATTAGTTTAATGGGGCGACAGGCACACTGCAAGTTGGGGTGGTTCTTTGGATCGACGCAGGGGTGCAGGGTGGGGGGGGGTGTGTGTTGGGTACTCTTTTGGGGGCGGGGTCTTCTGTTTCTTTGTTTACTCCGAGGTTTCATTTCAATACACGATTCGCTGTATGTGACTGTCCTTATGCGGGGGGGGACGCTGGGTACATTTCTGCAATGGGGGTAGGGGGCTGAGGGTGTTGAGTTGGAATGTGAACGGGCTGGGTGATAGGATCAAGCGGGGGATAGTTTTGCAGTATTTGAAACGTCTTTCACCCGATGTTGTGTTGCTTCAAGAAACTCATTTGATAGGGAACACTTGCCATGCGCCTAATAGGAGGGGGTATCGTCTGGTGGCGCACTCAGGTTTCACCACGGGCTCGAGGGGGCGGGCATCTTGGTTCGTAACTCCCTCCCCTTGGAGATAGATGACGTCCTGCTTGACGATCGTGGCCGATACGCGGCCATTACGGGGCGATGGGAGGGGAAGACAATTTCTATACTCTCTGTCTATGTCCCACGAGGTCTACAGTCCACTACGTTCTCTGATTTAGGTGGGGTGGTCTTGAGCTTCCCCGAAGGCATGTTGATAATGGGTGGCGACTTCAATTCAGTGGTTAGTGGTGATGATGATCGTAACCCCCCCAGAACTCTCTTGAGATCGCAGTCATGGTTGGGTGATTTTCTGGATGCGATGGGTTTAGTGGATAGCTGGAGGCACTTGCACCCTGGACAGTCGCAGTACACCTTTCACTCGGGAGCGCTTGGTAGTCTTTCGAGGCTTGACTATATCCTAGTGCCAGCGGTGCAGATGGTCTCCGTAACGGAAGTGCGTCACTTGGCTAGGGGGATCTCGGATCACTCTCCACTTTGGCTTGGGATTGATTTGTCCTTGGGAGCGGAGGGCCGTGTTGCCCCGATTAACCCCTGGCACCACCGCAGCCCCAAAACTAGGGCTGCGGTGGTTCAATGCATGGAACACTACTTTAATGAGAACGTGGGATCGGTGTCCTCTTCCGTTTCCCTCTGGGAGGCCTATAAGACTGTGATTCGGGGTCAGGCCCTATCCTTGATTGCTAGCGCGAAGAAAAGTAAGAATGAGGAGGTTGTTTGCCTTGAAAATGATATCACAGCTTTGGAGGAAGATTTGGGATCTGGGGTTACACCTGAGAAGTTGCATGTTTTGGCCCTTCAACAGGCTGACTACAGGGCTCTGGTGACGGATGCAGCCAGGATGATGTATCGTGTGCAACAGGGGCGAATGTATGATGTTGGTGATAAGGCCGGGAAGTTGATTGCTTGGTTGGACAAGAGAGAGTGTTTGAATAGGGTTGTGCCTGTTGTGGAAGGGGTGGATGGTTCGCGGGTTGTGGACCCTGTTGAGATAGTCGCGGTTTTTGCTCAGCACTTCCAGAAAGTTTACGCGCCGGTCTCGAACAGGCCGGAGGAGGACTCACATTTGCTACTGAGAGATATCGCGCTGCCTAGCCTCTCGGAGTCTGACCATGAGCTTATGGAAGCGGACTTTTCCGCTGATGAAATAGCGCTTGCTATCCGTTCCCTTCATTCAGGCAAGGCCACTGGCCCGAATGGTATTCCGGTAGAGCTGTATAAGCTGTGCCCGGATAAGATGGCGCCGCATCTACGTCACATGTTCTTGGAATCGCGAGATCTCGGACTCCTTCCCCGGGATCAGAGATTGGCGTCCATTGTGGTAATTCATAAAGATGGGAAGCCCCGTGAGCAGTGTTCGTCGTATAGACCGATCTCGCTTCTGAATGTTGAACCTAAGGTTCTGGCGAAAGTATTGGCGAATCGTCTAGTTACAGTGATTGGTGACTTAGTACACCCAGACCAGTCGGGATTTATCCCCCACCGTAATACTGCGCTCAACCTTCGCCGTCTTAATGGCGTTCGGGCGCGGGCGGGGTCACTTCGTGAGCCGGCAATCTTGGTTTCTTTGGACGCCTCGATGGCCTTTGACACAAGAGAGTGGCCGTATTTATGGGCGGCTCTCTCGAAGTTTGGTTTCGGCCCGCGTTTCATCGGGTGGGTTCAGCTCCTCTAGGAACAACCATTGGCTCAAGTGGTGGTGAATGGCAGGGCCTCGGAGTCCTTTGTTCTTGGCAGAGGCACGCGACAGGGCTGCCCGTTGTCACCGTTGCTCTTCGCACTTGCTCTTGAACCCCTTGCCGCGTGGCTCCTTAAGGGCATTAGTTGGTCCCCGGGATATGAAGATCGTGTTTCATTGTATGCGGATGATATCTTGTTGTACTTGACTTCCCCTCGTAAATCCCTGGGAGTGTTGTTTGACGTGTTGCGCTCCTTCGGGAGAAACTCTGGCTTGTCCATCAATTGGACCAAGTCCTGTATTTATCCGCTCACTGGAGAAATGCCCTTGCTGCCCCGTGTCTGCCCGATACCTGTAGTGCGTGACGGCTTTAAGTATTTGGGGATTTATATCTCCTTGGACTCTGCGGTGCGGTATGAGAGGAATTTACTGCCGCCACTTCGTCGGCTGCGGTCGGACGTCGCGGGTTGGTGTGGCTTGCCGCTGTCCCCGTTGGGGAGAGCCGCCCTGTTTAAGATGATGTCTCTCCCCCGGTTCCTTTATGCCCTTCAAAATACGCTCGACCTGGTCCAAGCTAGTTATTTCCGTGAGGTTGAGGGCCTCCAACGGCAACTGGTATGGGGCGGGCGGCCTCGCATTGCGTTCTCGATTCTGACTCTGCCTTGGTATGATGGCGGTATAGCGCTGCCCGACATCAAGCGCTATTACTGGGCGTCTCAGTTGAGTGCTATCGACCACGCCATGTATGGTCCTACCCCTAACGCTGCGTTCGAGATGGACAAATGGCAGCTACCGGGTGGCGACTACAATAGGGCGCTTTACTCTAAAGCTGCTAGGAAGACACTTACTGGTCCTACTGGGGTCGCGGTGCGAGTTTGGACTAGTGCGACGGCTGCCACGGGATGGACAGACAAGCTGACTAGAGCAACTCCGCTTTATGCGGCTGAACGGCTGGGGAATCTCTGGGCGACGAAGGGGTTCGACAAGTGGGATCTTATAGGTATCAGTCGAGTAGGGGACCTCCTGCTCAAGGACAGGATCAAGACTTTTGCCGAACTCCAGCGGGAATACAGCCTGAGTGATAGGGAATACTACCGCTATCTTCAAATTCGCCATGCATTTGCTTCGGTGTTTCCGGCTGGTGCCGTTGTCCCGGAATCCTCCCCCCTGGAAGATAGGGTGCTCGATGGACATGTCCCTGATAGTACCATCTCTCTTATATATAAGAAGCTTATTAACAACCGCTCTGACCTCCTTGTACAGCTCCGTAATGCCTGGACCGCGGATGGGCTTGAGTTGGATGACGAAGACTGGCAGGCCGCGGTGTCGTCTCCAAAGGAAGTGGCGATTCCGGCGCGTCTACGGCTAGTGCAATTGAAGATTTTACACCACGTCTATGTCACGGGTCCACGCCTGATGAGGATGGGTTATTCGTTGGATGGATTGTGCAGGCGTGGCTGTGGTATGCTTGCTACTTTTCTCCATATCATATGGGAGTGTCCGGATGTGGTGTCTTACTGGAGAAGCGTGCATGACATTATGGAAGAGGTGACGGGTGTGTCTTTAATGCCGGAGGCTAGGAGGTGCCTTCTGAACGTCTGGGAGCCCAATGATTATAGCGTGGCGCAGACTCGGTGGGCCACCCTCGGCAACATGATCGCCAAAAGGGACATAGCCCAATTGTGGGGGTCCCAGAGGGCACCCTCGGCGTCGGCATGGATGGAATGCATGGATTGGTGTATGTTTAGGGAAAAAACGGTGTACACTGCCCGTGGTAGGCCTAGGAAATGGGGAAAGATGTGGGGTCAGTGGAATGCGTATCGAGGAGAGATTTGTACCCCCCCCTCCGTAGATTCCGTTACTATCCATCTGTCTCCGTGACCTCGCATTCCATGCATCTTTCTTCTATACCACACAGTCTGCTTGTCCGCTCTTGGCCCTTCTTTCCACCCCCTTAGGATTTATCCTTCTTTAGACCGGCCTCATTGGCTGGCTTTCCCCCCCGCTGGTGGAAATGGTCACTTCAACAACAGTCTTACCTCGTACTTTGTTTCTGTGTTGTTTTGTTTAAAATACAAAATGTGAAACCTTTTTATTATCCTCTTACAGCCGCCAACCCTGTTTATTGACGTGTAAACATTGCGATTGATTCCAGGGGTTGATGGGCCTTGTACTGTTTTCGACTGTGTTGCGGATTATTACTGACCGGCCCCGTGGGGTTGTTGGTCTGTATTTGTATGACTTTTCTGATAATAAAGGTTTAAAAAAAAAAAAAAAGAAACAGGGGTGCAGGCGGCACTTCTCCTAGCTGACATTGATAGGGCCTTTGACTCACTGAGTTGGGTCTACCTGTTTGCGTTACTGCCCCGGCTTAACCTAGGGCCTCGTTTCCTGTCCTATTTGAGACTATTATACACGGACTTGACAGCCTTGGTTAGGGTGGCAGGTGCCATATCCTCTAAATTTGCAATCGGGCGAGGCACTAGGCAAGGCTGCCCTCTTTCGCCATACCTATTCGCCCTAGCCATGGAGCCACTGGCGGCTTGGGTGCATATGGACACAGCTTAGCGGCTTCGAGTGGGAGATGGGTCCGTCTGATAGAATTGCCCTATATGTGGACGATGTCTTATTCTTTTTTACCAACCTTAACAGATAATGCAGATCTTTGGCGAAACCTCGGGCTTGTACCTGAACCCCCGTAAATAATCTTTGTGGGTGCTTGTAGCGCAATCCGGAGTAGGGGAATGGGCTTCCACGTTACAGGTAGCAGTTGGGGGCATTAAATATCTAGGAGTGTTTATCTCAGAGGTCCCGGCGATCTCCTGGGAGCGCAACTTGGTGCCGGTCTGGGATCAGGTCCGGACCGAAATGAAGACATGGTCCGCTATGCCCCTTACTATCTATGGCAAATCGGCAACTTTTAAAATGGCGGCCCTCCCCCGATTGCTCTATCAGTTACAGAACCATTCCTATCCAATATCACCCCAGTGGTTCCGCCAAGTAAATTCAGCACTGGGGCAATTTCTTTGGGCGGGAGGTGTGGTGAGGGTGGCGTTGCGGACGTATTTTCTTCCAACGTATTGTGGTGGTTTAGCGACCTCGGATATCCTCTCCTATTACCAGGCCTCTCATCTCGTGGTCCTGAATGAGTGGTGGTGGGGATAGGGGCGACCCAGCATATGCCCTGGAGCGACACCTTATGGGCTCTAATTCCCTGCATGGGATACTGTACGCGGCACGGCTTCGAAGGAGGCTGCCGCCGGCTTCTCAACTGGTATTCCAGATTTGGAGGTGGACACTGCATCGCATGGGATGGTGGGGCACGCTGACCGAGGAAACCCCACTGTGGAATGATGGACGCCTTCCTGCTCTGGAGTCCCTCCGGGAATTCAGGGGATGGAACAATATAGGGATTTCAATGCTGGGGGATGTAATGTCGGGAACGACACTTAAATCCTTCCAGGATCTCCGAACGGAGTAGGACAGGCCCCGGTCCCAATTTTTTCAATATCTGCAGTTCCACCATGCCCTTGCACAGAGTCTGGAAGGTCTGGATTCCCTCCCAGAATTTAGTCCATTGGAAGCCAAGTTCTTCATGGGGGACCTAGGAGATAAAAAGATATCTTGCATCTATCAGACACTAGTCACACACTGCTCCACAACATTGCAGAAGCTCAGAGAGTCATGGGAAGGGGATGTAGGGGTACTGGAGGCGGAGGATTGGCGGGAGGCACTAGAGGCCCCTAGAAGTGCAGCCATAGCGATGCGCCTGCGGCTTATCCAATTCAAACACTTACACAGAATCTACTATACTAGGGAGAAATTGTGGCGGGCAGGCCTTATTGCATCCCCGGATTGTCTTAGATGAGAGGGAAGTGGAGACGTTGATTCACACGGTGTGGAGTTGTGGCTCACTGGCCAGATTCTGGAGAGGGGTGTGGGATTGTCTGTCCGAGGTCCTGGGGTGGGAACTTCCACGCACAGCGCGTTTAGGTTTGCTGCATGTGATGGACGAGGTGGGGGGGGGGGGGGACAGATATAAGAGGCATCTATTGTTATTAGGCCTGACCCTCGCCAAAAGAGATATTGCTAAAGCATGGAAGGACCCCCGAGCTCCTTCTGTTCCGGCATGGAAGAAGGGGTTAGATTTCTGCATGGGGCTGGAGCAGCCGATCTTTGTGGCCCGAGGCTGCCCGCGTAAGCACTATAGGATATGGAAGAGGTGGGCTGATTATAGGGGCCTGTGGCTGAAATCTCCGGTGGTGCGGGAGGCTACTATGAAGATTGTATAAAGAGCCACGATAGAGGATGAGGGGGGTTTGGGAAGTTGGCATTACTAAGTTTGATAGTCTTGTCTGACCCAAAATATTGTAAGGATTGCTAATTCATTGATGCCTTGTAATGATTGGCAGCTTACTCTGGAGTGCGGGTGCTGCACTATGTGTGCAATCTATCAAATAAAATCTGTTTTAAAAAAAAATGACTAAGAGTACTGCTCTTCCCGGATCTGACCTAAAAAGAAGAACTGACGTCAGCACACGAGGGCGGCGTCTAAGTACTCCGACAACGTCATTCCAGCGATCACGACGCCGGACACAGAGTCACAGACAACGCCTACCGACGTGCTAGGGTACTGCTGACTAAATCTTTCTGGATCCAGCCTGACGTCTGGTGATATTCTAAGGTAAGGAATCTAACACTAACCTGTTTCTTTCAGATAGCGATATTTTTGGGTCCAGACGGTCGAATCTCTCATTTTCTTTGGAGGAATGTGGAGCAGTGTAAAAAGTAGGCAAGGTGATGGACTGGACAACATGAAATCGAGGGTATGCTTTCTTAAGAAAGGAGGCTCTTGTGTTAAGCACCAGCTTGTCCGGACAAATGGAGAGGTAAAGAGGTTTGGATGATAACGCCTGAAGCTCACTGACCATTCGGGCAGATGTTATCGCAACCAGGATGCCCGTCTTAATAGTAAGGAGAATGAAGGGACAATTATGCAGAGGCTCAAAAGGAGCGCATATAAGGAAAGTGAGGATCATATTGATGGTCTCACTAAGGCATAACAAATGAAGGTTGAAACAGATGCTGTAAACCTTTTTGAAACCTATGAGCAATAGGGGATTTGAGAGGGATAGCTGATCAGAAATCCAAAGAAAAGTGGAAATGGCGGAGAGATAGCTCTTCAGAGTGCTCAGAGCATAAACAGAAGAACATGAGAAAGGACGGCAGAAAGGAGATCATTGTGTCTTTCTGTGCACCATGTCAGAGATTTTGTCCAACGGCAGGAATAAACTGCTGGTGGAGGGACGCTTGTCTGCCGAGGTAACATTATAGACTCTATCGGAAGGTTGATAGCTGTCAACTGTCGCCGTTCAATCTCAATGCAAGAAGGCAGTGCGTTGACCAATTCGGGTGCGGAGCTGCACCAGACAGACAGTCTACTCGAAGCGGCAACCTGATTAGAGGACCGATTGCATGTACAACAGCTCGGATACCAGACTCTTCCAGTCGAAGCACAATAATGACTTGGTCCTGGTCGTTCCTGATCTTCTTGGGAAATCTTGGCAGGAGTGGTGTGTTCTCTTCGGTGCCTTACAGATCTAACCAAGGTTCTTCCCACTGCTAAAAGAGACCTTGCACCACCACCTCAGAGGCGCAATTCCTGATCTGGCAGGCATCTTCGGCTCAGTTTGTCTGCTCTGGCGTTCAGAGAACCTGCCTTATGTTGAACCACCAGGGAGATGCCCTGCTGTTCCAACCATGTCAAGAGACCCAGGACCTCTTGCAAAAGGGTCCACCACCCCACACTGCTCTGTTCGCTGCAGTACCACATGGCAGTAGTGTTGTCAGTGAACACCTGCACTAGTCTTCCCTGAATGGACTATATAAAGGCTTTTAATGCCAATCCGATCGCTCGGAGCCCCACCATGTTGTTGTGGAGTCTGGATTCCGCCAGAGACCAGAGGCCTCTAACCTTCAACTCTCCCAGACGGCCATCCCATCCCAGGAGTGCCACATCTGTCACTACTATGAGATCTGGTTGCGGAAGGAAGAGGGGTCTGTTGCTCACCCAATCACGGTTTGTTAACCATCACTGCAGACCTTTTGCAGGTCCCTCAGAGGTTTGGACCATGTCGGAGAGATTTCCCTGATGCTGTGCCCCCTGGAACTTCAGGTCGCACAGCAGAGTTGGCATATGCCAGCGGGCATGTGTCACTAGCATACCAGGATGCAGGAGGCCGTGAGTCCATGCAGCCTCATAGTCCATTTCACCAAAACCCAGGATAGAGGCAGAAACAATATCATAGCCCAATATCCTAGATTTGAGGTTCAAGAGGATAAGTCTGAAACTACAGTGTCCAGAACTGCTCAGATGAAAGGAAGCGCCTGAAAGGGAGTCAGGTGTAACTTCCGCATGTTGGTATCTAACCCCAGTGAATGCGGGAGGTCCATGTAATCTGGAGGTAGGAAACAACAGCCTGCGGTGAGCCCACGTTCAACAGCCACTCATCGAAGTAAGGGAAGATTGGCATCCCTGATCTCCGCAAATGAGCAAGAAACATAGACATCACCTAGGTGAACACTAGAGGGACGCTGGTATGACCAAAAGAGAGCATGGCAAACAAAGTGCTTGTGGCTGTAGGAGAGTGGGGTCTGCAATCCTATGGTCACCCCAGATTTTTGCTTTTTGCTTCACTGGTTTACGACTTTCCCTGGCTGTGGGCCTGCTAATCAGACCCACAGCCTAGCTGTTCTCTCTCTAAATTGATAACCATGTACCTTAGGTGCATTTACCAATTGGTACAGGGCCACCTTATCAGTCCCTGAACAGTGTACCATAGGTACCCAGGGCATAGGTGTACCCAGGGCCTACCAGGGGCTGAAGCATGTATTATGCCACCCCTGGCTGGCCATCTAAACAGACACAACTGGCTGCACGACAGCTGGGGCAAGGTGGTGTAATCACCCTTTGCTGTAGATATAGTATACCTATATCTAACCTTAAAATGGACACATATATTCCTATCAGTCACTCCTATGGCAGGCCGTATCAATCCTGAAGGCAGAGTGCTTGGAATTACGTGAGATGGTGCTCTGGCATGAGCTGAGCCCGTCTGCAACTTGCGGAAGCAAGTCCTAATAGCTGTTCCATGATAACGCTATACCATATACTTAGGCTTCCCTGTTTTCAGTTTCTATTTTGGGTAAATTCTGGTGGTGTTTTGTCAGTGTTTTCCAGTGATTTCAATACCTGAAAAAAACAGTGCTTTTCAGTGATTTCAAATTTTCGCGCCATAAAAAACAACTGAAACGGTGTTTTGTCGGTGTTTATGGAACGCTTTGCTTTTATGATTGCTTTTTCAATTTTTCCTCAGAAACTGTATACTGCTCTACATTCCAGAAGCTTAGTAAAGTCATGAAATACTTTCTATTGTCCTTTGATTCTGCAGCTCAGATTTAACAAGCATTTGCAATGCAATAGGTCTCGCATTTATGTGAGTTTAAGCTATTGGCATTGTAAATGACGTAGCCTTTTATGTTTTAAAAACAAAAACTGGAAAGGAAGTTCCCTGTATCATCTCAGCACTTTAAAAACAATGTTTTGTAGCGTAACGCCATACTCAGTACCAATGTACTGCACTTTGAGATCTTACATGTGCCACCAGTTAGACGTGTTATAGGTGCCATCGCGCACTGCACCCTGATATGTCACATGAACTGCCAGTGCACTGCAGTCAGATGTTCTAGGCAACACTGTCCAGATTGTTTTGCTTTTATAAATATCACACGCAGCAACAACCAGAGATAATGGGATTGCTGCCCTAATTTTAGTTAATGTGACCCCCTCCTTCTGTCCTACAATCTCAGGTATTCCAGTGCAACCCTACGTTACGTACAAGTGCAGCTGGGGAGATGCGCCCAAATGTTAGAGCAGTTACTGGCTCTAATTGCTGATTCACTAGAATAGCTGCCCTTCAGACAATCCCAGTACTGTCTGTATCAACACTTCCCACTTGCTGGCGCGGGTAACACTGGCCTGTGTTTGAAGGACTGCATGCATTCCCTAAGAACGAATTCAGCTGTAATGCTCAAAAACGAAATGCCATCACCATATCGCAAGAGTATGTGGACAGATTATCCGCCTGTACAAACTCCATAAAGGCTCAGTACAGTTATAGCATATTAGATTGGAAGCACATTCATCTCTTTCAATTTTTACTACCTCATGTATTTTTGTTTGCTCACAATTGTCACTTTTACCTTATGTAACTTAACGTCTGCTCTTGTAATCTGTTCTCGTGTAATGCTCTCATCATGTATCATTTTTGTTCCTATTGTGAAGCGCTCTGATGCCTTCGGGTAAAGTCCGCGCTATATAAAAATGCATAAATAAATATATGAATAAAATTGCCTTGTAATGGCCATGACCTTCAGTAATATTATCATGGCACTTTGATAAATGAATTTTCAGTATCAGTGTCATAATCCATGCCATATCCCGGGGAGAATACTGATAGCATCAAAAGACATTTGAACGGGCCAATGGCAGAGATACCCCACAGATGGCCAGAATGGCCTATTGCATGCTTTGAACACTCTGATTATCAACTTAATGGGGCAACTAATAGCTGGCTGGCATAATTAAATCCTTGAATATCATACGTAGAATAATGATTTATGTACATTATCTAGACCAGCTACTTGCAATTCAGCAAAAATCATGCAACTCCTGATTTCCGTGGGCAACAGGTGTTATTATTTCTTAAAGAAATGCACGTCTTCCGTCTTTCTTCTTTTGCTGGCGGCAGTATGAGGAGCAAGGTCATACTAATATACTAGCATTTACACGTTACATCTGTAACTGTGCATGTGTGAGTTTTTAAATAGCCGCTCTTGCTTAGTTTATATGTCTAGGAGCTAGTTGTTTGTCACTAGGTCTCGTGATGTCTTTGACACCGATTTACACAGCGCTTCATACGCCCGACAGGGTCCCGAAGCACTTATGGCAATGTGTCCTCTGACCTTTCTGCCACAGAGTGACTCACGTGTCTTGGCCTCTGAGCAGCCAGAGAGGTATCTGAAGAGAGCAGTACAAATTCAAACAAGATAATGCGGATTTTAAGAGGTAGGAGTGTAAACATCCCTGGTTTGTTTGTGTGTGCGCGCGTGCCTAATGCCCCAACGTCTGCCAAAGAACCATACAAATATATTGTTTTTTAAATGCAGCTTCTCGTCGGGCCTGGTAAATGGCCTGGCAAATGTATTGCTTTATTGGGGTCTCTGTTATCTTTAGCGTGTGCGTGCTAAACTGATACTGCACCCGAGTAGCTGTTTTTTGTGGCACCCCTTTTTCCGTCATGTATATAAAATATATGTTAGCCCGTGTTTTTTGTATTGTGGCAACCCTTTCCTGTTTGTTTTGTAACTGTTTCCGTTTTTATTAAAGTCGCATTCCCTTGCGTTGTAATGGCATTTTAACATTGCATGCGTTTTAAGTGCATGCGATGTTAATGCCATCGCGCCACAATATTCACATCGATGTCATTGGTGTTTCCCCCCCAGTAGCAGCACAAGGACCTCCTGGTCGACAAAACCCCTTGAAAGGCTTTGCCTCTGGCACCATTAAAAAGTCTGCTCACTCTTCACGCCCCCGGCTGCTGGCTTCGAAAAGAGAAGTTGCTGTCTCTGTAGCTCCTTTGTCACACTCTGCCCGCACTGAATGAGGGTCAGTATCTTCAAACACACCTGAGTGGCTGCAAATGTCACCCCTCCTTTCCAATTAAAAACACAGCAGGGCGGACCATCTGCTCTGCATGGCCTCCCCCGGCGCCACTCTCCCCCGGCGCCACTCTCGGCTGATGATTTGTACGGCTGTCAGGGAGCTCGCGGCTGCAGCGTCCCCCCTCGCCTGCCTTTCTCTGGCGGTCAGTCAGCTCGGGAAAGCTGAAATACTGCTATTCCCACATTTTACCCCCCCCACCCCACCCTCGGCTCCAGGACTGAAGCTCGGATGCTGAGTTTGTACTACTTTGGCGCCCTCAAGTGGCCAAAAGTTGCAAATGGCCAAGTGATGATTCTAATATGAAAAATACAGCGATACTCGGTTTAAACCGAGTCAGCTGATTTGCAATCAGTGGTGTAATCTCGGGCAGAGTCGATTTAAACCGAAAACCGGACAGCCTACATATACTCTGAAGTGCATTATCGACCTCGCGGTTAAATGCTAACTTTGGTATAACATTATCAAAACATGTCGAGTAAGGTCATACGAATTGGAATACTACCCCCTCGCCAATTCTGGCGACGGGGGGTAGCATTCCACCCTTCTAGAGGGACACGACATGTATGTAACTGAGAACCCCGGTTAAAGTTAACTCGAGCCTTGGCATCACAAAATGGATGCTGCCACCACAGACACAAGTCTGACCTCCTGCTGCTGGGAGTCCTTCCAGCGAGAGAGGCTTGGACAAAGGGTTTCCTGCCTTGAGAGGTGCTAGCACCACCCCAGACAGGATTTTGTGTATTGGGTAGGACAGGCCTGAAAGGAATGAGACATGTCTGGGGCACACAAGGTGTCCTGTGCATACACCGGTTCAAACCAGTTGCTGGGGCATCCCTGCCCCAGCTCTGGCACGAAACCGGGCAAAGGATAGGGGGTGTAGCCACCTCCCTTCCTGGTCCCACCCAGGGGAGGGACCTAGTCACTAGTGCAGCCCCCTTTAGGAGAATAAAGGTAGCAGCTGGTCCCATTCCAACAACAACTTTACAAGAAGAAACTCTGGACTTCAACGTTCCGCTCCACAGAAGACTGAAGAATCTCCCTTGTGGGCAAGGAGTGTCCACCCTGCAACTGCAGGCACCATCAAGCGTCCAGCGGCTTCACTTTGTCGTCTTCCCTCGAGGATCCAGACTTCAGAGACCCGGATTCCCAGACCTCTCCAACCTCAACTCACATCTGCAGCACAGCTGAGATCCGTGGGTGCGACGAGACACGTGGGACCGGCCATCTTGAAAGAAACTGCACTTCGCTTTCAGCACGACTCCCGAGGTAAACTCGACCAAGTGCTTTGGGGATTTAGAAGCCCCAGCCCCGAGTAGCTCCTGCACCGAAGATCAGCCCTCCAGCATCCACGAGATCTGCGTGGGGCCCTTCTGCCTGTTTGCTGCTCAACGCGTTGTCTGGTCACTTGCCGGCTGGCTAGTGACCTCCTAGACGACGATCTTTGAAAACTTCACTGCTGGTCTGGTTGCTCCAGACTGGCCCTTGCTCCCTTCCAAAAGAGGAGCACCCCGGACCCTCCTGGTCCACTCCAGACGCCGTTTCCACTCACCGTGTGGGTTGCCTTTGCCAAGGCCTGTTGACGCCAAATCCGGACCTGACACCGCCGACAGCGAGAGCCTGCGTGGGACAGCTCGTGCCTCCATCCTGGTCGTCGAAGGCACCTCCTGGTTCACGTGGCTGCAGAGACAAGCGTCCACTCTTCACCTGATCGCGACGACAGCACCTGGTTCCTTCCTGGTTCCACACCGGTCACTGGCTAGTGACTTTGAACACTGTCCCCTCTGCTTTCAGGTCCTCTTCTTCCTCGATCCACCCGTGGATCGCACCGGACATCTTCCTCCTGGTCACCTTCAGCATCTTTTCTTCCAGGCTCCATAGACTTCAACGCAGAAACCCGACATGACTTCGCACCTATGCACCCGCAGCCCGTGGGTGAGGTAACGAGAGCATTTCGGTGCTCAAGGGTAGATTAACTCTCCTAGTGTCCAGATTCACAGTCGTTTTAGTCCTAACCAGTCAGGATTGTCAGTACTCACCTTTTTCTTGAACTGTACTGTCCATTGACTTTGTTTCGGATCTCGGGTGCAAGTTCACACTCTGCACACGTGTCCCGTGGGCCTCCTATTACTTACCTAAGGTTAAGATAGTGTAGTCCTAGTGAACCTACAGCCTCTGGACAGCTCCATTCCTTCTATCGTTCTACTCATACCATTTACTTAGTATATGGTTTGTCGTGCCCCTAGGGCACCATTGTAAATGTGTGCAACTTGTCGTATTTTTCCAAGAGATTGTCATGTTCTTAGCCCTCTGACCTCATAAAGAGTTCAGAGGTGTTTGTTATTAGTAAATATATTGTTTATTTTGATAACAACCTGTGCGGTGTCCTTTCATCTGGTATTCAAGGGGTTATATGTGGTAAAACAGCTGGCTTCACATGCCAAAAGAGTTTAGCCTAAGACTGCTTCGTCCATGCTACCACTAGGATAGCTGGTCTATAAGGTTGACTTACAACCAATCACCATAAGGGTTGTTTGGACTGATACAGGGTGATCACTAGAACTAGTGAACATCATATATCAGGCCAACTTCTCACAGTGGCCCACCGTGAACTGCAAGTAACGCCTGTGGGCAGGCAGGACAGGAATGTGCAAATGTGTCCTGCAAGCACAACAATACCATCCTCTCTCCCGGATCCAGGGCAGACAAGACTGGAGCGATCGTAAGCATTTTGCACTTGTACATCCTGAGGAAGAAATTGAGCTGGCGCCTGTGCATGGGTCTAGGATAGGACGAAGAGCTCCTTCCTTCTTGGTCACCAGAAATTAGTGAGAAAAGCAACCATGACCTACTTCTGGAGTCAGCACCCTCTATATGGCTCCCTTGGTCAAAAGAGTTGTCAATTCCTGGTGGAGAAAGATAGGATGGTCCTCCATCAGCCTGTCGGAGGCAGGAGACATGGGTGGAGTAGTAGTCATGAAGGGGAGGGAGTATCTCCTCTTAACAATTTGGAGAACACATTGGTCTGATGTTATAGACCTTCAGTGGGGCAGATGGAGTATCCTGCTTCCCACTGAGTGCCCATGACGGTAAGATGGCAAACTATAAGGATTTGGGTACGGTGGCTGCTGGGGGAGTGGTGGACTGGCCCGAACTCTGTCTGCCCAGCCCACGGAGTCTGTGGATACTGCATCCTCGGCCATGCAGAGGCCGGGAAGCTTGCCTGCCATAGTGATTGGGAGTTTATAGATGCAGCTGAAAGGCCGTATCGTGGCCACATAGAAGCGAAAGGCGGCTTGGGGGTGGCGAGGGGCCATGGAAAGGGCCAAGGACCTGGTATAGCCCTGCTGTCCTTTAAGCATTCCAACACTGAATCCGCTTTGTCACCAAAGAGATGGGAACCATCAAAGGGCATGTCCGTAAGTGATGCTTGACCATCCCCAGAAAAGCTAGTTGCTCTCAGCCAGGCATAGCACCGTAAGGCCGCCGTCAAGGAAAACACTCTGTCCAGTGAGTCTGTGTTATCCAGTCCACATGTGATTGTGAACTTACGTGCATATCTCGCACCAGCAACAGCTCGGGAAGAGTACTGCCCGGGCTTGCTGCAGAGCCAAATCCCATAGAGCATGGAAGTCATAGCACGTAAGGCACATTGTGTTCAAGGACCGCAGTGCCAGGCTGGTGATGAAAACATCTTGCCTAAGGTGTCCAGCCTCCCAGAGTCTTAGTCCATATGAATAGGACTCAGGCTCCGGCTTGCCGCCAGTCTGTGTCAAACGACCTGGTAGAGGCCAGTGGACTGGACACTTCTCCTGATACTGGCATGCTTTCCCCACTATCAGCAGGGAATGCCCAGGATTTAAACAAGAGATGGAAGCTTGGACTACCAAGGTAACTGGTGTAAGGTTTTGTATGAGGAAATTAGGGGTTCCCAAGCAGGACATCCGCGAGGGCTTAAATAAATAGGAAAAGCGGTTCTGAGGGAGTCACTGCTGGCTGAGGCACATCTGTCAAAACACTTGTCTTGGATGCCACCGAGCAGAAGCCAAGGTCTAGGACCTCGGCCTCCTTTCACACCACCATAGCAAATGACACTCCCACCTCTTTATCTGGAGAAGTGCCTAGTCCGCTGGCCTCTGTCAAGTCCACAAACCTGCCGATGTTGTGATCTAATGGCTAGTATTCTTCAGGGTCTAGTGAACCCTCCAAATACTCCCCAGCCCACAGGAATATGACTCAGGCCTGTCTTAAGTCGGCGTCGAACGACACCCCTCCAACCATGTCGGAGTCGGGGATTAGAATGAGGATGAAGCTGGCAGAGGCATCGACGTGATGGGCAGAACAGCAGACGTGGAAATAGCAGGGGCCCCTCCTGAACCAGCAGGATTAAAGGCACTCTGGCAGGAGCTGCCCAATCAAATATGAGGCACATGGCCTCATAAAACTCCTGAAGTTGTGCAGGGGTTGCTCTGGCTCTGGTAAATTCTGGGAGATGCACACCCAGCCTAGATGCAGGCTCAAAAGTGGAGTCCAGCCTAGAATGATGACACTCAAGTCTCATATAATGACCGCAACAGATGAGATGAAATCAAAGACCACTTCTTGTTATTTTTGTGGGACTTACCCGATTGGCCAAAAGACTTCAAATGCGACGAGAATCTTGGCCTCCGCAACAGATCCCGGGACCTTCCTCAAGACCAGGATTGAGACTGTTGCAACGTCACACATCAGGCAGCATGGAGCTTGAAGGACCTCTCACTCAAGGCTTTGGGGTGAATGGTGCGGCAACTAGTACAGGTCTCCATGTCGTGGTCGCACTCCAAGAAACAGAGGTTAACAAGGTGCATGTACACCACCAACATCTGTTGATGACTGGCGCCTCAAGCCTTGAAGCCGGCCTCCCTAGTGGACATCCCGGTCACACCAGAAGAACTCAAAAAAGACTTTCATAAAAGCCGAAAAAGGCTCAGTCAAAAACTGACTGGGGTAGCTCTCTCCGGAACTGCACTAGCTGGAATAGAAAAGAATAGAAGTCAGCGTGCTGAGATTGCATCTTTATAGGCATCACTCACATCACTTCCGAACCAGGCAACAATGCCACGTGAAGCCAAACAACGCCACATACTGGCGTGCAGGGGTACTACTCACAAAAAAATTCTAGATCCAGTCTGACGACTGGGGATAACTGTAGGGGAAGGAATCTGCAGCTAGAAGTCTCTATCCGATAAGGCACTTAACCTGCTACAGGATATGACAAAAATGGTTTATACGTAAAAAAACAATCTGGGGATGGAGTCGATGCCCATGCGCACTGTAGTCCAGGGGAGGAGCCACCTATCTCTTGATACTTCGAAGACTCTTCCAGGACAACAATGTGCAATCATCCGGACCCAACACTAGGCGGCGATCTATGCAATAGATATGAATTTAGCAGCCCACATGCCTCGAACATGGTTTATACGTAGTTCATACGCACTGCCAAATGAAACTTCTGGAGAAAGCTCAGAACTGCATATAGTAAAAAGAAAATTATACACATTAGAAAACATTACAAAAAGTATAAAATTTGTACATAGGAAAGAGAAGCATTGTGAGGTATCAAGGTTGCAGGACAGTTTACAAGAGGTACAGGACAAACAAGCAGGTGCAAAGAGCGTAAAGGACAATAATTAGTTTGAAAAGGAAACCATATCAACATGTGCATTTTGATGCTCTTCTGTAACTGCTGGGGAAAGAGGCAATCTCAGTACTCCAGTCATACAACACGTGTGGCTGTAAACATTTAAAAGGTTTAAAGGTTTATTTTCAGGACCTTTATTTGTTGTATTTTTAAATCAACAGTCTCTTTGTCGATCGATTTTGCCCAAGATAATCACATTTCATAGAGGCTTTCAGCCTGAGATTGAATGTATGCCAAAAGGGGAATTCCCCACAATTCTCTTGTGATACTAATGTGGTTGAATAAATATTGGGCTAAGATTATGAATCATGTTGCTTGTAATCTTCGAAATCAGTTATCCATCCTATCAATGTAGTGAAGAATGAGGACTTGACTCGTTACTCAAATATCCAGTGCCTGCGGATATGGTCCTTTAGAAACAGGCACTTTTAAACTTCTTGCTATTGTGGTCTTCGAAGTTGAGATATAAAAAGTGTAGCTGCCAAGAATTCACCATTTTGAAGATTTACACCAGCACCCAGCCCAATAAGAGTGTTACATTTAAACTAATGGTAGCCACCTTGTACCAACAAGAAATGTACTATATATTTTTTTATCTTGAAAATGTTGTATAATCTTTAAATTTAAAGAGATATCCGCAAAGGAAGAATTGACCGTTAATAATAAACAAAAGATTTTAAAAAACGTTACCGTGAGGTAATAAATTCCATTAGGGTTTTCACTTTTTCATCCTTCTCCACTGACAGATCCACATCATCAAGGGTGGTGGTGTGTAGATGAGGAATGGTAGCGCTGGTATTTCCTAAACTTATGCTAGAAGAGGTAGAACTTGAGCTGAGACCGGAGTCGGTCATGGGGGAGGGCTGGTATTCAGGTATAAAATCAATAACACCTGCTAAAAGAATTGGAGAAAATAAATAATGAAGAGCAAAAAGTAGAAGTTCACAAATATGACATCTGGTGTGACAAACACACACTTTGTTGTTACTGATTCCAACAAGTCCACTGTTGCTAAAAGGGGACTTTTTCCACAATTTGGCTTCATAAATATGATGTAGCATCAGATATACCCATAATTAACTCTGTGCCAGTAATGGACAAATTACTTACCTTCGGTAACGTCGTAGAGACATGATCTACCCGAGGATTCCTTACCTTTGAATATCCCAGGTGTCAAGACTGGATCTGGAAGATTTTTCTTCGAGCAATAGTCTTGCACACTGGTAGGTGGTGGTGAAAGGCTCTGCGTGATGTTGTCTGCGTCCATGCAGTTGTGATGTCTGCGTCACCTATATAGGCACTACCTTGGCATGCTGAAGTCTCTTACTTTTCGTGGCTTTCCACGCAAGAAGTGCAGAGCCATTAAGTGCACTGACACTGGCGTATTTCTAAACAACTAGGGCCCTGAAAGGGATCAGCCCTGACCCTAGAAACTGGTCCACAGTGCAGGGAGGAAGGGTGAGTCATCAAGGAATCTTTGGCTGGATTATGTCTCTACCAGATATGGCATTATCGAAGGAAAGGTAAGTAACATGCCAATCTGATAGAGACATCCAGCCAAATTCATCACCTTTGAATAGATAGCCAATGAATACCATCCCCAGAGGAGGCACTGCAGACAACTTTAGATAAGGAAGTCTCGCAGGACAGAGCAGCCTAAAAGGTCATCCCTGCGGACTTGACTGTCCAGGCAGTAATGCTGGTAAACCCGCGCCGGGATGCCCACGTTGCTGCCTTACAAATGTAGAGGACTAGAACGCCGCGTTGCAACACCGCGCTAACAGCCATGGCTCTGGTGCAGTGAGCCCATAAGACTTTAGGAGGCAGCACATTTTAATGAGGCAACTAACCATTGTGAGATAGCGTTATGCACCACGCAACCTTTCTTCGCTCTCACGTACCCCACTAGAGTTTATCATCCACCCTGAAATCTTTTGGGTGGTCAAGATAGAATCACAACATTGTTTTTGGGTTAACAAGGTAATGTTGCTCCTATTCTTTAGAGGGATGCGGAACAGCGTAGAAAGTGGGCAGGGTGACAGAATGCCCCACGTTGGATGGTGTTACAACTTTTGGTAAGAAAAAGGTCCAAGTGCAAAGCACCAACTTATTAGGGAAGATGGTCAGGTAAAGCGGCTTAGATAATAAAGCCTGCAATTCACTCACCCTCCTGGCAGATGTTACTGACACCAACAAGGTTGTTTTGATGGTAAGCAGCCAGTAGAGGCACGTGAGCAGAGGTCTGTCCGGATCACACATCAGGAAGTTGAGAACAAAATTAAGGTTCCATTGAGGCATAATGAAAGAGGCAGGTTGGAACAGATGTACATGCCCCTTAAGCTATCTATTTATAATAGGGGATTTATATCAAGAGGGTTGGGCTTTAAGCCTGAAGAAGGCAGACAGGGCTGAAAGGTACAACTTGAGAGTGCCCCAAGCAGAGACCTGCTGGGCAAGGGCCAAATAAAAAGTAGAACTTGAGGGAGGGAAACAGAAAGAGGACCAATATCACACCTACAGCGAGCATTAACACCCCGCTCACCGCTGACAGCATAGCTCCCACCATTAACACACCAAAATTTGTCCAGCACCAGAACACGCACCCCGACAAATCCCCTCCTTTATCCCCCCCCCCACTCTCAGTCCCCATTACCCACTAACCAACTTCGCAGAACATACCTCCCCCCATAATTTAACTCCCCCTCCCCTCTACAGGACCATCTCCAATGCCGCTTCCCCTCCTACTCTCAGCCCCCACTATCCTCCCTACACCCCCACCATGGCTATCAGTCTCACAGACTACACCCTGACCCCCCCCGCCTACCACCAATGCCATTGTCAACCAATCACTCCTGACTGCCACATCCACCCCCACCACCTCCCCCACGATGGAATACATCATGGCCACCCTCACTCAGATCAAAGAAGACATACACATCATCAAAGAACTACTCTCTACACACCCTATAGACCTCTCACCCACCTCAACATTCCCTCCCAAACTGTCCCCTACTCCGCCGGCTGACTCCCGCACTCAACACGCCCCACACCGGGCTCATAGGCGCAGCAACTGCCCTCGGCCCCCGCATCACCCCCGCAACGTCTCACGCAACTACACCTCCCCGCCCAACTTATCCCCCACCCTTCCGACTAACTCTCTCACTCAGCTATCCCCCAATCCGACCTCAATCCCTGGTCGTAATCGCAACAACCGCCCTCGCCGCACCCACAACTCTTCTTCTGACCTCGACACACTCACCCTTCTCCGCTCCTATGACCCAACCCCCCAAAATAACTCTTCTTCTGACCTCGACACACTCACCCTTCTCCGCTCCTATGACCCAACCCCCCAAAATAACACAACCACCCCACACCTCAACATTCCCTCGATACAATCAAATCCCCTTAGACCACCCACACTAAACAGCAGATTCTCCATCCCCAATAACCTGAGAAAAATCCCTCTCTCTCTGGAACCATCTACCACCCCCAACACACCCCGTCTCAAATGCACTCTTCTCAACTGCAGATCAGCCAAGAAACATTCCTCCGCCATTGCTGACCTCCTCTTATCGCGGGACCTTGACCTAATCATCTTGACTGAAACCTGGCTAACTGAATCTTCGACACCTATAATGGACATCTTGGTTCCTCCCGACTACCACATTATCAGGCTCGACAGAACAGGCAAAATAGGTGGTGGAATCGCATGCATCTACAGGAACAACCTCTCTGTTCAAAAAGTCAATTCCTCCTCCCTAACATCCCCAACATCCTGGGAATACATATGCCTTGACATTATTAGTGAAGGCAAGCCGATATGCTCGCTCCACAGCATTTACCACCCACCCAGGGACAACTTAACCTTCTCCCAAGAAATAATGGAGTTGATCTCAACTAATTCCGGACGGCAACTCACCCAAATATACCTTGGTGACTTCAACCGCCACTGGAACGATCGCAACGACGCAGTGGTAAATAGTCTAAAAAATGTCCTCGATGCCCTTAACCTCACCCAAATATGCAACAGCCCGACCCACGAGAAAGGTTCTACCCTCGACCTGATCATCTCCAAAGAGGACTCTATCCAACTCGAATCCATCCAACCCTGTGACTGGTCAGATCATCATATTGTCACATTTTTTATCAATGAAAAAGTCAAAGTTAACCCGGCTCAACTCTCCAAGCCCAAAGTCTGGAAAAGAGACTTGAAAAAGCTCAACCCAGGCTCTTTGCCCCCCAACAGTTGCAACCTCCTACTGCCTCCGACAGGCGTTACAGACGTACAAACTCTGACGGACCACTACCTCAACGCTATGACCTCTATAATCAATGAGGCTGCTCCTATGGAGCTGAAAAGAGTCTCTACTAAAATCTCCAAACCATGGTACGACGGGAGTCTCAATGAGGATAGACGAGACATGCGAATGGCTGAGCGTACCTGGAGATCAGCTCCCTCTGCAATGCACCTAAAAGAGCTGAAGAAAAAGAGAAACGCCTACTTCAGGAAAATAAAACGCTCAAAATCAGACTTCTTCAGCCTCCAACTCGACCAAGCAAAAAAACGCCCAAGAAAACTGTTTGAGCTAATCAGAACACAATCCAAGGAACAACCCCAACCGCTCAACACTGGGCATGAGGCACCCTCCTGTGAAGACTTCGCTGCTTTCTTCATCCAAAAAACTGACAAAATAAAAAACGATCTCCTCATGGACGCAAGCCTCTACTCCAAACCCCAATGCCTAGCACCCACTGAACCAAAAAACAATGCTACATGGTCAACCTTCGGCACATACTCGGAAGAAGAAATTGGCAAACTGCTCAGCACCCTGAAACCTTCCAATCACCTCACGGACCCCCTCCCTGCCTCCGCAGTAAAAGACTTTACCCCTTTGCTTCTCCCTCTCTGGACAAAAATTATCAACAGCTCTCTCCAACAAGGAAGCATACCTGACTCCCTCAAAGTTGGTCAGGTCACACCTCTACTAAAAAAACCCACAGCTAACCCCTCTGATCTCAACAATTACCGTCCCATCACCAATATTCCTACTCTCGCCAAACTGTTGGAAAAATGCGCACAACTACAATTGACTAAACACATTGAGCAATTTGATCTCCTCAACACCCACCAGTCAGGCTTCCGAGCAGGACACAGCACAGAAACTGCCATGACTCACATAATTGACGACGCACTTCAAATGCTAGACCAAAACGACACCTGCCTCCTCATCCTACTAGATCTCTCTTCAGCATTCGACACCGTTAAACATGAGAATCTACTAGAACTACTAAACACAAGAATGGGTTTATCTGGAACTGTCCTCAAGTGGTTCACTTCCTTTCTTCACAACAGGTCGCAGAAATTCAAGAGCAATAACCTGATGTCCTCGCCAATACCTGTAACGCTAGGCGTCCCCCAAGGATCCTCTCTATCCCCAACTTTGTTCAACCTAGTCATGGAACCTCTCACCTCCCTGCTACATGCATCCAACGTAAACTTTCACATGTACGCCGATGACACTCAGCTATATCTCAAGCTACAATCCCCCAAAGACATCTTGCGTCTGAACTCAACGATCAGAAGCACCCAATCTTGGTTGGCTGATAACCACCTCAAACTCAACGCTATGAAGACTGAGTTCCTTCTGATCTCACCTCCCACGAAAATATCTACCACACAAACATGGCTTAAGCACCTAACAGCACTCAATGTCCAACCGACCATAGTGGATTCAGCAAAATCCTTAGGCATAACACTTGACACCAACCTCAACATGCAGCAACATATCAGCAAGGCAACAAAGGGAGCGAACTTCCAGATCAATACTCTGAGGAAACTTAAACCCTACCTCCCAGCCAAAGACTTCCAAACAGCAGTACAAGCGCTAGTCATCCCACGTATTGAATACGGCAGCACCGCCCTCTGCGGACTCCCCCTAACTACTACCGCACCACTAAGAGCTTCTCTGAATGCTGCAGCGAGACTCATCACTGGGTCAAAAAAGCACTCCCATATTACCCCCGACTTGAAATCCCTGAACTGGCTGCCTTTTGAAGCCAGAATACATCTGAAAATCGCCTGCATGACACACAAGGCGGTACACCTAAACTCACCCGGCTACCTCGCTCAGAAACTGACAATCTCTGGGGGTATTAGAAACACTAGCGGCACAAAGAATCTTCTGCTGAAACCTCGAAGATTCAGGAAGGAAAAAACATACAAGCGCTCCTTCTCAGGATTGGCGCCTAGGATTTGGAACTCACTCCCTCCCGAAACCAGGCTTATCTCCTCCACTACACTATTTAACAAGCATTTACAATGCAATAGGTCTCGCAGCATTAAAGTTTGAGTTATTGGCATTGTGTATGACAATGCGTTGATATGCTGATAATAAAGATATTAGAGGGCTTTACCTGAGCACCAATTACCTTACACAAGGACACATTTCTGTTTTGCTGGCACAGGGAGATTAAGTGATTTGCCCAAATTCACAGGGTGTTCAAGTTCAGCTGAGACCCGGTTCCCCAAATTCCAAAGTTGGCGGCTCTGGTTACGCCGCATCTAGCCTCGTTCCTGTGATGGTACATTGGTATAACCAAAAACAGCAGCTTGTAGAGCTCATGCTCCCTGGGGAAAAGATAAACGGCCCTCCCAACATGACAGGAGGCATGAGGACAGAGACAGGAGTCATGAGGGCACAGACAAGAGGCATGAGGGCACAGACAGGAGGCATGGGGACAGAGACAGGAGGCATGAGGACAGAGACAGGAGTCATGAGGGCACAGACAGGAGGCATGAGGGCACAGACAGGAGGCATGGGGACAGAGACAGGAGGCATGAGGGCACAGACAGGAGGCATGAGGACAGAGACAGGAGGCATGAGGACAGAAGACATGAGGGCACAGACAGGAGGCATGAGGACAGAGACAGGAGACATGAGGGCACAGACAGGAGGCATGCGGACAGAGACAGGAGGCATGAGGGCACAGACAGGAGGCATGAGGGCACAGACAGGAGGCATGCGGACAGAGACAGGAGGCATGAGGGCACAGACAGGAGGCATGGGGACAGAGACAGGAGGCATGAGGGCACAGACAGGAGGCATGAGGGCACAGACAGGAGGCATGAGGGCACAGACAGGAGGCATGGGGACAGAGACAGGAGGCATGAGGGCACAGACAGGAGGCATGAGGACACAGACAGGAGGCCTGAGGACACAGACAGGAGGCATGAGGACAGAGACAGGAGGCATGAGGACAGAGACAGGAGGCATGAGGACAGAGACAGGAGTCATGAGGGCACAGACAGGAGGCATGGGGACAGAGACAGGAGGCATGAGGGCACAGACAGGAGGCCTGAGGACAGAGACAGGAGGCCTGAGGACAGAGACAGGAGGCCTGAGGACAGGAGGCATGAGGGCACAGACAGGAGGCATGAGGACAGAGACAGGAGGCATGCGGACAGAGACAGGAGGCATGAGGGCACAGACAGGAGGCATGAGGGCACAGACAGGAGGCATGAGGGCACAGACAGGAGGCATGAGGGCACAGACAGGAGGCATGAGGGCACAGACAGGAGGCATGAGGGCACAGACAGGAGGCATGAGGGCACAGACAGGAGGCATGAGGACAGAGACAGGAGGCATGAGGACAGGAGGACAGGAGGCATGAGGGCACAGACAGGAGGCATGGAGACACACACATGATGAGCCAATAACACAGGCAGGAGTCATGAATGCACAGGCAGGAGGCAAAGACTTACAGACAGGGGGCGTGAAGCCACATACGGGAGGCGTGAGGGCACAGACAGGGGGCGTGAGGGCACAGACAGGGGGCGTGAGGGCACAGACAGGGGGCGTGAGGGCACAGACAGGGGGCGTGAGGGCACAGACAGGGGGCGTCAGGGCACAGACAGGGGGCATCAGGGCACAGACAGGGGGCATCAGGGCACAGACAGGGGGCGTCAGGGCACAGACAGGGGGCGTCAGGGCACAGACAGGGGGCGTCAGGGCACAGACAGGGGGCGTCAGGGCACAGACAGGGGGCGTGAGGGCACAGACAGGGGGCGTGAGGGCACAGACAGGGGGAGTGAGGGCACAGACAGCGGGAGTGAGGGCACAGACAGCGGGCATGAGGGCACAGACCATGGGCATGAGGAGGAATGCATGAGAACCCAAAGTCTGGAGTCAGGAACGAGCAGGCAGGAGGCCTACAAAACACACTGCCAAAGAGGACAGAGTTAAAAGGAAGCAAGTCAGAGGAGGGTTTACACTCACAGGTAGACAACAGGGAGGAGGTGAGAGGACAGACCGACAGGGAGCCACAGGACGGACAAGACAGGATAGAGGAGGAAAAGATCGAGGCAGCAGTACACCCTGAGATAAAGGGAACAAGAAGCAAACACCAGGAAGGACGGAAGAGGAGGACGCAGGGTGCCCGCTCCCTAGAAGCACCCACAGGGGTCGTGCCAGGACAAGCACACCACAGGGACATCGGTGGGACATAAGGCCGGGCAGAGCAGGGCACACACCCGGGCAGGTGCAGCGGGATCCCCCCAGACAGTGGCAGCTCACTCAGTCATCCGCAGGACACGCCCAGACAGGAGCCGCAGATCACACAGTCAGGACGACCCAGGCGGGCACGCCGGGAGCGGGTGACTTACCGGGGGCCTGGCAGTCGGCGCACACGCTGTTCCCCGGCCTCTGGATGAGCTCCTGCAGGGCTCTCTTGTTCCTCTCCTCTGCCATGGTGCCCGCGGGCGGCTGGAGGTGCCCCGCTCCCCTCTCCGGTGCCTCCTACCTCCGGGCGGACTCTGGGCGCAGGGGCTGAGGGCAGGCGGCGGGCTCCTCTCTCATCGCGGGCGGCGCGGCATTACCTGCAGCTCCGGAGTGTATCCCAGCCGGTGCCCTCCTCCTCAGCCATTCAAAGTGCAGCTCACTGCTTGCAACACCGGCTCTGCTCTGGTTCCGCATTCCTGGAGCCCTCGGGCTGCTGCTGCTCGGAGTTCCGCTTTGGCCGGCAATGCTTCCGGGTCGCCGCAGGCAGCGCGGCGGCCCGCCCTGCACGGGGAAGGGAGGCAGCTTTCGAGGAGGACAGCACCTGGCCGCGAGCGCGTTCTCGTGCGCGTGACCTTAACAAATCGCCGCGCGCGGCCAGTGCTGTCCTCCTGGAAAGCAGACACGCTGACTATAGGTCTTTGGCGAGAGCGAGCTTCGCTCGCTTCACCGAGACCTAAAAAGGAAGTAAAAGCTATCCTCATGGCTAAATACACTTGATCTACTATCTCGAACTCTGTTAACACCCTGCACCGATCTGTACTACATGTTTGACCCATTCACTGATTTGTATGAGCTGTCTTATTACTCTCGTGATGGGCTTTGTAGCCACCTATTTGTACTGTATGATCTAGTGATTTATTGTTTGAATATGTTCCCTCATGTACCCCTCTATGTGAAGCGCTCTGATATCTGTGAAGATCTTGTTCGCGCTATATAAAACTTTGAAAATAAATAAATAAAATAAATAAATATTTGTTTCTGTACAATATTGAAGAAAAATAGGATATGGGTACCCCCAGTTTTTGCTGTTGACAGTATGCTTTTTTGACTAGTTTGGCTGGGATCCTGCTAATTAGGATCCAAGCCACTGTGCTTCCGTACTAAATTTGACATGGTGAACACTTTGGCACCTCCACAATTGGCTACTGTTGTACCCATGTAATCCCACAGTATATGGTACTAAGGTACCAAGGGCATATGTACACCATGGGCTTCAGTGTGTATTATGCCACCCTTGAGAGACCACTCAAACTGTGACTACAGACCTACCTTGGCAGCCTGACTAAGCTAGTGCTAGCACCATTTACAAAAGACATAGGTTTCCTTACATTCGTGGTCACTGTACTTAACACCTGTAAGTCACCTCTAAGGCAAGCCTTTCAATCCTGAAGGCAGGGTGCGAGGTTATAAGTGTGAGGGTGCCCTGCAAGAGTAGGACACCCGCTACAAACCCCGGAGTCGATTCTCCAGGCTTTGAATGTGCGATCAGCCATTTTGATACATATAGTGGCCATCCGTCATTATGCGATGGCTAACCTTATAGTGGCTGTCCCGAACCTGGGCATGTTTAGTATCAAACATGTTGAACTCATACCCAGACAAAGTTCCCGGTGTTGGAGGTATGATTCCAGGAAGCCACCAGTACTCCCGATTACAGCCTTCCAGGGTCTGCCCACAAACTATTGCTGCTGCTGACCACAGACACGATTCTACCCACCTGCTTCTGAGCAGGGCTCGAGCAGGGGAAGGTAGAACAATAGGTTTCTGTCACAGGGAGGTGTGACCACCTCTCAGATAAAACTTAGGTGTATTGAGCTGGGGTAGGGCGCTTGCCAGCGCCACCAGACGGCTATGAAGGGCACATTTGGTGTCCTCCTTCCATACTATAGTTCAAACCAATTCTAGGAGCCTTAAGATCCTGCTCTGGTGCGAAACTGGCTAAAGGACCTGAGAGTATACTCCCCTCTGTCAAGCAGCTCCTCTGGAAGGAACCCGTGAGCCTTCCTAACCCCTTTCTTAGGGTCCTCTGATTTGTCGTGGGACAGGACTCAAGCCTGAAACCACGTCACTCTGTCTGGACACTTGGACTGTGCCGGGAACAGATTGCATCACGGAAGACTCGTGCTGCTCCTGGTCTCGCTGGTCTGTAAGTCTTCGTCGTCTGTATCTGTGCTTCATCCAGGATCTTCCACCGACCTGTGGGCATCAAGGACACCAGAATTAACCTTCCCTTTGAGTGAAGAGTCAGTCCCCTGCATCTGAAGGCACCACAACAAAGCTGACCGGTCTGCTGCACAGGATGTTAAACTGACTTTGAACGGCTCAGAAAGACGGGTAATGGTTTTGCAACTCCCTCGAAAGCCTGACCTGTCCTCTCTGCAATTTTGAGGCCAGTATCCATCGTCAGAACCGCTGGGACCGAACCTCTGCACCGCCGTTGCCAAGGCTTGTTGGCTCTGCACTCCAGAGATCATCGGGTTGCAAGAAGCTCCAGCATCTCTTCCTGTCAAGATATTGGTCCTCACTGCATCTTCTGTACAGAGGGCCAGCATCTTTGGTGAGCTGCTAGAGGTCTTCTTGCGATTATTGTGCCTTTGGCCTGTGGGTCCTCGCGAGGGTCTTCTCTTGCTTCAGTGGCCTCCCCTGCTTGCTCTGGGGGCCTTCTCTGACTCTCCTGCACTTTGTGAGCACCTTGGACCATGCTGGTCCCAGCGTTGCTCCTTCATCATTTTCCATGTTTGTTGCTGCTGCCAAGGCTTGTTGGTGCTTCGGCCAGACACTGACCCCCTGGTTCACGGCTTCCGACGTGGGACAGTTCGTGAACGCTCCAGGTCTTCCTAAACTCAACAGGAGTCAGGAAAGCCTCTTTTGGGACAATTATCACTGGAGGCGGGCCCGGCACCAAACCTGAAATGCCACGGCATGCTGTGGCTCACGGCCTGAGCCTGCCTGCTGTATCCAGCCTTGCAGAAGAGACTGGCAGCCTGCAATTATGGAGCTCCACCTGCTGCCACAGTCTTCGAGTCCGAACTCTCTCATCTGCGGCCTCTGCCCAAGTAAGTATCTGTGTGTGTTAATATAATAACACAAATGCAGACTCCTGTTGACTCCAGACTCTTTGGTGATCATTCGGATTACTAAGGCAGATCTATTTGTTAGCGAGCCTGCCCTAATGCATTTCAGTGCTGTAATGCGGAGTACCACACTGAAATGCGTTAGTCTAACGCGTGATGCTTGATACTTGGCACAAATGAGCACCAGTTACATTGCACAAGCACAGTAGTGAATGCCTGTCTCTGTCAACGTATCCGCTCCCTGGGCAAGCAGGAGTTCCCATAAATCAATAGTAGTGCTGGGGTTCTCTCTTAACCAAGTCTGGATCGGTTCACGTGGCCATCTGCCGCCCGGCACTGGACTGCTGAGGGAATTAGTCTTACACAGTTTCTGCGAAAAGCCAACAGGTCTCGCCTTTGGGACCTCATAAGTGCTTAGCCAGAGCTATTGGCTTTGTTAATGTGATTAAGCTATGTTGTAGAGTAGTGTGGCTTGTGTGCCTCATCTTGCAAAGTTATACTAAAAAAAAGTGCTATAAGCATTTTTGTTACCTTGTCTATAATTAAGATGATATTATGTTTAAGTGAACAAACATTAAAAAAAATATTAATATAAAAAAGGATTAGTGTTTTTTTTTTGGGGGGGGGGGGGGGGGGAGTTGACAACTTTTGCCTGCCTGTTCTAAATGGTTGTTGTGAGAAGTTGGCCTGGTATATGATATTCACTATTCTAGTGAACACCTTGCACCAGTCCAAACAACCCTTATGGTGATGGTTGTAAGTCAACCTTATAGACCAGCTATCCTAGTGGTAGCGTGGACAGAACAGTCTTAGGCTAAAAGACTCTTGAGGGCGTGTAAAGCCAGCTGTTTTACCATATGAAACCCCTTGAATATCAAATGAAAGGACACCACAGAGGATATATATAAAATATACATGTATTTATTCACTAACACACTCCTCTGAACTCTTTATGAGATCAGAGGCCAAAGCACATAAGTTACTTAATCAGAATACTTTAAGTTGCACAATTTACAGTCAGGCCCTAGGGGCGAAGCAAACCATGTATTAAGAAAGTGGTATAAGTACCACGTCACGAGAAAAGGAAAGGCCTAGGGAATCGCTGGGGCTACACTATCTGAACCTTAGAATAGGAGTAGGAGGCCCACAGGCGGCGCGTGCAGTGTCTTTACACACACACGAGAGTCAATGTTAAGTCAATGGGAACTTAGAGTTTAGAAAAAGAAGGATTCAGGACACTTCCGGTCTAGCTAGAAGGAAACAACTAAACACCTAGACACTTGGATAGTCAATACCCTTAGGAGCACCGAAGTACTCGCGTTGCCTCACCCACAGGAAGCGGGCACATAGGTGTGAAGATGTGTCGGGTTTCGCCGTTGAAGTCTATGGAGCTTGTGAAGAAAGATGCTGCAGGCGACCAGGAGGAAGATGTCCGGGTGGATCCAAGGGTGGATAGAGGATGAAGAAGACCTTAAAGCAGTGGGGACAGAGTCTGGGTCACTAGCCAGTGACCGGGTGGAACCAGGGAGGAACCAGACGTCGTCGAGGAGCAATCAGGAGCGGATGTGAAGCTTGTCGTTGCAGCCACGCGGACCAGGAGGCGTCGAGGACGACCAGGTGCTGGAGAGGAGCTGTCCCACGAAGGTTCTCGCAGATGGAGGGGTCGACCGCCGGATTGGAGTCAACAAGCCTTGGCCAAGGCAACCCACGCAGGATACAAAGAAGGCATCTGATGCAGACCAGCAAGGTCTGAGGTGCCTCACCTTTGCAGGGAGGCAAGGGCCAGTCTGGAGCAACCAGACCAGTGAGTTGGTTTCAAAGGATTGTCGTCACAGAGGCTACTAGCCAACAGGCCAGCAACCGGACAACGCGTCGAGCAGAACACAAGCAGAAGGGCCTCACGCAGAACTCGTGGAGTGCTGTTATTCGGTGCAGGTGGAGCTCGGATTCGGGGCTTCTCAATCCCCAGTGCACAGGTTCTAGGAATCCTCAGGAGCTGCACAGTTAGCAAGTCGTGGACTTTTCAAGATGGCCGGTCCCACGTGTCTCATCGCCTCCACGGATCTCAGCTATGCTGCAGACGTGAAGAGAGGGTCAGAGAGGTCTGGGTCTTGTCAGGCTCTGTGCTCGGGTCCCGGCAGGAATGCTGACAAAGCAAGCCGTTGATTTGCTGGATGGTGCCTGGTTGCCCAGGGTGGTCACTCCTTGGCAACAAGGGAGATTCTTCAGTCTTCAGCTTCAGCAGAATGTCGAAGGTCCAGAGTTTCGTTTCAATTTTCAGTTCTGGATCAAATCTAAAGTCCTGGGGTTCAGCTCCTACCTTTATACAACTAAAAGGGGCTGGATTACTGTCTAGGTTCCTCCTATGGGTGGAACCAGGAAGGGGGGTGGTTACACCCCCTTTCCTTTGTCCAGTTTCACGCTGGGGCTGGAGTGCCCTAGCAACCGGTTTGAACTGGGGTATGCATGAAGCACCTAGTGTGCCCCAGGCAGTGTCTCATTCTATTCAGCCCTCCCTTTCCCAATACACAAAGTCCTGTCTGGGGTGGTGCTCGCACCTCTCAAGGCAGGAAACCTATTGTCCAAACCTCCGTGACTGGAAGGACTCCCAGCAGCAGGAGGTCAGACTTGTGTCTGTGGCAGCAGCGTCCATTTTGTGACGCTGGGGCTCTGGTTAACTTTAACTGGGATAGTCAGCAACAACATGTCTTCTCCCTCTAGAAGGGTGGAATGCTACCCCCGTCTCCCGAATTGGCGAGGGGGTAGTATTCCAAAGCGTATGACACCTTACACGACATGTTTAGATCAAGCCAAACCAAAGTTAGCATTCAACTGCGAGGATTGTAAATGCACTTAAGAGTATATGGTATGGCAATATCATAGAACAGCTCTAAGGACATGGTTCCAAAAGCTGCAAACAGGCTCAGCTCATGCTAGAGCACCATCTCACACAACCAAGCACTCTGCCTCCAGGATTGTTAAGGCCTGCCATAGGAGTGACTTATAGGTTACTGTGTGTCTATATATAAGGTTAGATATAGGAATACTATACCTAAGCAAGGGGTGATTACACGACCTTGCCCCAGCTGAGTGATCAGCCAGTTGTCTCAGTTTGAGTGGCCATGCTGGGGTGGCATAATACATGCTGCAGCCCCTGGTAGGCCTTGGTTACACCTATGCCCTGAGTACCTAGGGTACACTTCTACAGGGGCTGACAAGGTGAACCAATTCCCAATTGTGGTTGTACCTAGAGTACATGGTGTGAATTTAGAGAGAGTGCATCTGGGCTGTGGGTCTGATTAGCAGGCCCACAGCCACATCTAAGTCGAGAACCAGTAAAGCAAAAGCAAAAAGTGGGGGTGACCATAGGAAGCAGACCCTACTCTCCTACAGTTGTAATATGTATTTTTCTGGTTTTGGGCAGCGGGGTATATAAACAACGGGAGGGAAGACGTTGGGAATAGTATGTGAATTATAATTTGAGTAGCAAATGGTTATTAGGGGTGAATTAACAGATGCCAGATTTTGAGGGTACTATGCAGCTATTCAAATGGCTGAAGTATGGAAACGCCAATTAAATAACATAATATTTAATGTCCTTCGTCTTTCACCTAGTTTTTTCAAATGGGTCATGATACGACATGTTAACACAAACTATTTAACAACCAAACCCTTGCATGACACTGTTTCAGAAACAGCCCCTTGTGCTTCAGATGCTCCTGCTACAATAACAATGTTCTTTGTAAATTACTCCTCCCAGCCTGAGAGATTGATGCGAGCTTGACTGGGTTTTTGTAAAACGCACTGGTGTTTTGAGTGTGAGGAGCATGGCACTGGTGTGTACAGAGTGTTAGTATTTAGGGGTACACTGACAGAATGAGGTGGTGTGAGAAGCATAGAAGGATAGGCACTGTGGGCTGGGTGGCTTGAGAGCGCAAGTCACGCATGTGGACTTCTAGTGCGGGGAGCTCGCAGGACTTCAATCCCCCTAATCCAGTGAGGAGTGTGCCCAGCACCACCCCAGGAGACGATGCACCACAGCATGCTTCATGCTGCACAGCGCCGTCATGCTGCCAGGAGGCAGCAGACCTGCACCAAGTAACATCAACAAAGTTTTAGCACCCAGTGCCGTTTGTGCCACCGAAGAGATAAATTCATCATCACCATGCTGAATAATTCGACTCCACTACACACCATACCACATAATTCCACTACACATAACTACTCAACACCACACAATTCCAGTTGCGGCTGCTACTGGACGGGGTGGTGGGCCGGCAACAGTTCATGTGCTTTTTAGGAATGCAAACCACTCCTCCTCTTCTTTGGTCAGCCTCACCCCACACTGCACACAGGTCGCTGACTACATGCAATAGGAAAAATAAAATGACAATAACGATATGTTATAGACATTTTATTTCTGCGCAGTGGGGCAACGCTCATCTGCTTCAGCGGATGAGCCGCCACTACACAAGTTCATGCAACACAATTCCACAACAAACACTTCCAATCCAACCCAAATAATTGCACTCCACAATACACACATCCGCTCCAGCCCAAAGCACATGGCTAGAAGACATTGAACGCCAATAGCTCTCAGATTGCAGAGACCCATTGGCTTTTTTTCCAATATTATGTAAATAAAACCTTTTTGTTGTTCCCAAATTCTGATGCACCAGCTAAGGTATGAAATCACTCTTGGATCTGAGTGGTGGTACAAACTTTCTTCCGCTTTAAAAAAAAAAAAACTAATATTGAGAAAAGCATGTCTTTTTTATACCAATGTATAACTGGAAGTTGCATGTTTTGGAGCTTTTGTTCTCTTTATGGAATGCCTTTATGGCTCCAATGGTGATAGAAGCAATCTACATGTACTCATTATAGCTGGATAGGAATCACACATTTTGATTATTTATCGAGCCATGCAGTATGTCTCAATGACCATATATTGGTCAAAGTTTGCTTTTATAGTGACATGGGCTCTGCTTTGCAAGGAGTTGACAATGATGTGATCAATCAAACAATCAGATCATTTGTAGCGCACACTACTTACCCGTGAGGGTCTCAAGGCGCTGGGGGGTGGGGAATGCTGCTACTGCTCGAAAAGCCAGGTCTTGAGGAGTCTTCTGAAGGTCAGTAGGTCTTGCGTCTGCCGTAGGTGGATGGGGAGGGTGTTCCAAGTCTTGGTGGCGAGGTGGGAGGTCTCTCTTCGGATGCGGGGGACTGTGGTGAGGGCGAGGTCGGCAGAGCAGAGCAGGAGGGTGGGGGTGTAGAAGCTGAGTCTTTTGAGGTAGGCTGGTCCGGTGTTGTGAAGTGCCTTGTGTGCGTGGGTGAGGAGCTTGAAGACGGGGATCCTCTTGTTGACGGGGAGCCAGTGTAGGTCTCTTAGGTGGGGTGTGATGTGGGAGCAGCAGGGGATGTTGAGGATGAGGCGTGCAGAGGCGTTCTGGATGTGTTGAAGCCGTCTCAGGAGTTTGGCTGTGGCTCCTGCATAGAAGGCGTTTCCGTAGTCCAACCTGCTGCTGACAAGGGCCTGGGTGAACATTTTTCTTGTTTCGGTGGGGAACCATTTATAGAACCTGCGGAGCATGCGGAGGGTGTTGAAGCAGGAGGAAGAGACGGCGTTGGCCTGCTTAGTCATGGAGAGGGTGGAGTCGAGGATGACCCCTAGGTTGCGTGCGTGGTCGGTGGGTGTTGGAGCTGTTCTCAGTGCAGTCGGCTACCAGGAGTCGTCCCAGGCCGAAGTGGTGGATCCGAGGATGAGGACCTCAGTCGTGTCAGAGTTCAGCTTCAGTCGCCTGTTCCTCATCCTTTCAGCGACGCCCTTCATTCCTTCGTGAAGGTTGGTTTTGGTGGTGTGGGGGTCCTTGGTGAGGGAGAGGATCAGTTGGGTGTCATCGGCGTAGGAGATTATGTTGAGGTCGTGCCATGTAGATGTTAAACAGCGTTGGGCTGAGGGATGAGCGCTGGGGTACGCCGCAGATGATCTCGGTGGCTTCAGAGCGGAAGGGGGATGGTGGACGCTCTGTGTTCTGCCAGAGAGGACGGAGGTGGTCCAGCCCAAGGCCTACTCTTGGATCCTTTGTGAAAAAGTAAGTGCTGGCCATACAGGAATTTTTTGGTCTCCTTCTTTTGGAGTGACAAAATAAAGTTTTATTTCAGAATTTTGTCTGGTATTATTTATTTTATACCTTTCTGCTTTTTTGTTTTCAAAGTTCAAAAAATTCGTTATACAAAAAAGACACACCCAATTACATTTATCATACAATATGTTCAAACGTATATAAAACCATTACACATAACAAACATTACATATATCTGAAATTCATATGTACATTAACACAAAAATGTATGCATCAACATCATTAATTAAATTTGCACTGACTTTTCTATAAAGAGAAAACCATTCTCTATATTCAAAAATAAGGAGAAATCAAGTGGAGAAAACAATCTATGTACACAACAATACAAGTTAGACTGAGAGAGTCAATCAGAAACTCAGTGTAACACAAAGATAGTTGTTTAAGGCAGTTATCAAGTGCTTCTCGAAGCACTTGATAACTGCCTTAAACAACTATCTTTGTGTTACACTGAGTTTCTGATTGACTCTCTCAGTCTAACTTGTATTGTTGTGTACATAGATTGTTTTCTCCACTTGATTTCTCCTTATTTTTGAATATAGAGAATGGTTTTCTCTTTATAGAAAAGTCAGTGCAAATTTAATTAATGATGTTGATGCATAAATTTTTGTGTTAATGTACATATGAATTTCAGATATATGTAATGTTTGTTATGTGTAATGGTTTTATATACGTTTGAACATATTGTATGATAAATGTAATTGGGTGTGTCTTTTTTGTATAACGAATTTTTTGAACTTTGAAAACAAAAAAGCAGAAAGGTATAAAATAAATAATACCAGACAAAATTCTGAAATAAAACTTTATTTTGTCACTCCAAAAGAAGGAGACCAAAAATGTCCTGTATGGCCAGCACTTACTTTTTCACAAATATTACAGAGGGTCCAGCTGTCCATACGTCCTAAGGACCTACCTCCTTGCCATTCATACTCTTGGATCCTGGCATCGTGGAGGCGTGTTCGCAGTGTGTGGTGGCAGACCGCTTAGAAGGCGGCTGACAGGTCCAGGAGGATGAGGGCCTCTGTTTCTCCATTGTCCAGCCGGGTCCTGATGTCGGTGGCAGCAATGAGGGCAGTCTCGGTGCTGTGGTTGCTGCGGAACTCGGACTGGGAAGAGTCCAGGATGCTGTTCTCCTCGAGGTAGTGGGTCAGTTGTTTGATGAAGGTCTTCTCGTTGACCTTTGCCGGGAGCAGGGAGATGGGCGGGAAGTTCTTGAGGTCCTTGGGGTTCGCCTTGGGTTTCTTGAGTAAGGCGCTGATCTCGGCGTGCTTCCAGCTCTCCGGGAAGGTTGCTGTCTCGAAGGAGGTGTTGATGACTTTCCGGAGATGGGGTGCAATGGCGGTGCTGGCTTTGTTGAAGATGTGGTGTGGGCATGGGTCTGACGGAGATCCAGAGTGGATGTGATGGTGGTACTTGCACGTCCTGTGGAATATCAGTAACATCATACTGTCATGAAAAACGGATTACCGAAACACAGATTATGTGGGTGGTTGGCAAAAATACAGCACTAAAGCCATGATATTAGGTCAAACATTTAAAACCGTGACCTTTGGTGTTGTCCAGGTTTGCAGAAAGGGATCCTAGGCTTTCATTTAGATTATGCTTGAGACATATAGTACTCTTTCATGTCCTCTTACATTCCTTTATGAACTCCCACAATGCATCTAAAATGGAAATATAATGGGAATATTCAGAAAATATTTATATACATTTAGTACAAACACTAAGGACTGTACCCTCTTTCACATTTACTAATAGGGAGTTGGACGTTTTAGGGGTGATTCACAAAGGGTTCTAGGAGTACGTAAAAGGGTACTCCAGCAGTGCTACTTCCCGTAATCGTAAAGGCGAGGAGGGTTCCACGAAATAGCACAACACTGTGTTGTGAGAGACTTCGGTATACGAAGTGCAAGTCAGGTGAAAATTGCTCATGGATTTGGAATTTTTTAGGACTGGACTAAATTTCAACATTTTTCATACCTTACAGCTGCATGCTTTGTGTGTTTCATAGAGCCCTCCCTCGCATTAAACAATTATAATGGAAAAACAAAAATTTGTTTTGAGATGGCCTCAATTGGAAAGCAATGTACTTGGTTTAAAAAAAAAGAACATGTTTAAAAGTATAATGTGCTGCGTGGCTTGGAGCGTCAAGATGGCGGTCACACTTCAAGAGTGCTCCTGACCTCTCAGTCATCCGCCCGAGTATCCAGACACATCGGCACAGAAACAACTGCACTAGAATGTGTTAATACCCCAATGGGGCCATTTGGTGAGCTCCGGTGAAGTGTGAAACCCCTGAGCGGCCGCGCACGACAATATCCAGACCACTCAGAGTTGCGCGGCCTAACAAGATGGCGGCTTGACCTGCAGCCTGATGCCTAGAAGTGCTGGTGACTAGCTTACCCTGCGGTGCCCTGCAGAGGACGATTCACAGACAACCGACCCCCAAGTGGCCCCAAAGCACAGAAGACCAGGAAGCAGGGCCTCGGGCCTCGGTCCCAAGATAGCCCGCTGCAAGCGGAGGTGCCTAGGTCTTCGGCCTGGACCAGAGGTGGGCGCTTCCGGCAGGAGGTGTCCCCCCAACCAAACTACGGCGGTAATAGAGGAGCCTGGGTGGAGTTGGCGTGGCCCTGGTTGGCCTTGGCCCGAGCAGAGGACCCTGCACCAGAAGCAGCCCCTCTGAGGTGTTGTAACCACGATGCATAGCCCTGAATGAGATAATGCGGCCCAGGCTGGGTGCAGGGTCCACGCCCGCGAGGTTTATCTGGCTGTGCTTGGTAGCGGACACCCTTGGCGGATGGGGCAACGGGCCGCCTCGGATCCAACGCGGACGCCTCCGCTCCAGGAAAGGCCATTGTGCTCATGATGTATCTGGTAGAGAATATTCTAGACGGAGATTCCTGCACGTAGAATTATCCCCAGGCATGAGACTGGATCCGGAAACTTTTTGCCACAGCATCCCTACGCGCCGGGGGAGCAGCGGCATCACAGGACTCCACCCAGGCGTCATCTGCGCACTTGATGTCAGCGAGGTCACAAAAGCCCTACCCCAGCGCGCCTTCGTCAGTTTTCTTCAGAGAACTTTTCCGCACCACAATGCAAAGCCACCACACAAAAAACTGTAGGAGCATGGGAACAGTGTGCGAAAGAGTAGAAAAAGAGGGAAATGAAGACAAGCGACACCATAGGGACCAGTACAACACTGCAGTGTCCAAAGGTAGGGGCAGAAGAAAGAACAGAGCAGAGCCCTGAGCAGCCACCCTGCCAGTACGTAAACAACCTCCCCCCCCCGTGCCCCGGAGACAAGAAACATGCGTCAAAAGTCACGACACATGCAACAGGCTTACCACCCTCGTCCAGAAACAAGGAAGGGGAGCCAGTCCCAAGGCAGACAGGAACCACAAACTTCCAAGCCACCCCAACATAGAGGGCAACCCCCCCTCCCCCACCCCCACCCCCAAGGGACACGGGCAAGACATGGTCAGATGACCCTCATTCAGAGGTTAGCAAAGGGGCCAGGATCCCAAGCAGCCAGATGAAGGGAAGGGAGGGGAGGAAAGGATAGAGATCGAAGGCAAATCTCCCCAAACCTGTAGTAACCAGAGCTGCGGGGCACAGGAGCGCCATAACCCCATCCTCCAAGAACCAAAGAGGAGGAATGAACAGCCACAAGACAGAGCCACCCGTCAAGAGCAAAAGAAGGCACTCACAGGAGACACAGCCCCCCATTGGTAGGAGAGTACCGAAGACCAACCCAAGGGTCCTCGCAGAACAAGGAGGAAGGGCGGGCCATGAAGGAATCTGCGGCTAGATTAGTCTCTACCAGATGCATCGTTACCGAAGGTAAGTAACTCATACATCTGATAGAGACTACTAGCCGCAGATTCCTTCACGTAGAATAGATACCCTAGCAATACCCACGGGGAAGGAGGGTCTGCTGAAGGACCCCACCAGCCGGGACACAACAGAAAAGGCCACAGGGGACTGGTCCCATGGACAGGGCGAAGAGCTCCACCCTCCCAGGCAAGGAGGGGGAGGAGGGGAACACCCACAAGCAGAACACCACCAACCCCGAGAGGGATGTGTGAAGAAGAGAGAGAGTGTAGAAGAATTCAAAAGAATCCTGTTCACCCTCAGCAGAGGAACCAAAGGCAAGGCCAGGAATGCCAAAGCACTCTTCGCCCCTACAAGGCAACATAGCTTCAATCCAATTCCAGGCAAGGAAGAGGAAAAAGAAAAGCCTAGAGGGCCCAAGGAAAACGAGGGAAAAGAAGGCGAGCCCACCATAGACGAAAGGGCACCGGCCAGACAGAGCGGCGCCCGCAGAAATAAGCTACCAGAAGCAGGAAGAACAGCCCAGGCCACCCATGAAGACCGGGCAGGCTTTGTCCGACAAGGGGAGAAACACAGAACCATCTTAGCCCCTAGGACAGGAGGCTGGAGGCAAGGAAATGCCAGGACACAGAACCACACGGCCCAAGAAGGATCAGCAACATACATAAACACCACAGAGAGCGGAGGCGACCAGAACTCCCTAACATAGCACAAGCTATATACCAGCTACCATTACCCTCTTTGGAAGGAACTTCCACAGCAGAGGAAAAATGGAAAGAGCCACGGGAAAAAACCCAGCGGAAGGCTTGCCAAGCAGCTCAAGAGAAAAACAGAAGGCCTAATCTCTGGACAAGTCTGTGCACATAACTCAAACAGATAACACAGGTAACAAAGGGCCGTCCAGCAGCCAACAAAGCCACAGTCCCAGTAAGGAGGACTCGAGTGACCATAAAACACACCTCACAGCAAGAGCAGCCGGCCCAAAAAAATGGGCCCAGAACCAGCTCAACTCAGCAGTCACTGAGGAGGGGGAGAGGGAGGAGGAGGAGGGGGAGGAAGAGGAGGAGGATACGGCGGAGGAGGATAAGGCGGAGGAGGATAAGGCGGAGGAGGATAAGGCGGAGGAGGATAAGGCGGAGGAGGATAAGGCGGAGGAGGATAAGGCGGAGGAAGAGGACGGAGCCCTGCCAGGAACCGTTGGATGGCGGAGTCAGCCGGGGCATGGAACAACAGGCTGCCATCGAACAGAAGATCAATCAGCCGCTCCCAAATATTTTCAGGGAACACACCGTTCCGAGGCCAAGCAATGCAACGGAGGGTAACTGAGGAACCATGGCCCGGCTCAGCACCTCCGAGATGTGCGGAGATGAGAAGAAACACAGCTAGCTCCCGGCCATCCAACGCATGATGCCGTAAATCCACCTGAACAGTCTCCTGGAAAACTGCAGATCCCAAAGACTCAGCCGAGTCCCAAAAACAAGAGGAGGCCCTAGCCAACACACATAAGGTGTTAAGTGCCCGCAGGGCAGCACTGGTCGAGGTGAACATGTTGCGCCCCCAAAAGTCCAACCAGCGGGCCTCCCGGGACTGCGGAGTCAACAATGGCGGCAGGGAGGGGAAAGCAGTCCGCAAACGTGGACAGGAGGTAGAGGGGTGGAGGGAAAGACACGCCGGGTCACGCGGCGCTTGGAGGTGCCGGTGCAGCAGGTGATGAGGCACCGAATTCCCTGAGGCGGGGCGCCTCCGAGTCTCCGTCAGGGAAGAAAGAAGCGAACTTTCAAAGGGAAGCAACATCTCCCTCCCACCAGAGCCCTGGTAGAGAACCTCCAAGAGATGGTCCGCCGGAAAGTGAGCAATCGGGTCACCCGTGCGCAGAATGCCCACCTCCGTGGACACCTCGTGAGCGAAGGCCGTACCCACCTCCGTAGGGCCCCGCGGTGGAGAAAGCAACTCCTCCATGGGCAACGGCTGCAAACTAAGGCGGTTGTTCCCGAAGCCAAGCTTGGCGGGCAAGGGCCAGACCTGGAAGTCGGAAGGAACCGAAGAATGGGGGACCTGCCGCTCCTCCGACGAACACCTCGGCCTAGAACATGGCGGGGAGCCATCCTTCGATGATGCTGGTGAGAAGTACACCACACAGCGGCCTGTCTCCGTGGAGGATGACACCAAAATGCAGGCAACCTCCGAAGAAGAGGGTGCGTCCGAAGATAAATCTGCGGCACGACTCCTGTGCGGAGCCGTAGAGTCTGCCGCCTGAGGATGAACGTCGACACAATCCGGCGCCATCGGAGACGGCTCCTCAGAGCCACCCCGACCCAGGGACCGGAGTGGGCCAGAGTCGAAGTGGCCAAATGGTAGCGCCGGAAAAGCACCTACTCGACCTCCGAGAAGGCAGCTGACTGCGTGGAGGAATGAGAGGGACCAGGATAAAGACACGTAACCCTCCTCCACCCTCGGCCCAGCATGCGTTGGAGGTGGCCTGGCGATCAATGCCGCGCCGCCAGAGCCGACTCAACCTCTGCGAGGCAGCAGCATTCGTGGAGGGGCGAGAAAGGCCCGGAGTAGGACGAGGGGTCCCCATCCAGCCTCGACCCAGAGCGGGATGAGGAGGGTCCACTGAACCCTGTGGCGTTGCCCGTACCAGCAGGTGCTGGCGCCGTCAGCTCAGCCATGGCCAAGGCCTTCGCCCGCCCAGAGGGCTGAGTGGGGCTCGGGGATGCAACCCGAGCCCCGGCGACCTCCCGCGATACCACAGGGACTCCCGAGGGAGTTTGCGGTGAGGCAGAGGTGCATTGGTCTAAAGGAGGGACTCCCGACAGCACCACATCCTCCAAGCCTGGATCTGAACCAGTCAGCGCCAGGGCCGGAGCCGCTGTGGAGGGCCCCGCTCAAGGCAAGGGATCTGCTGACGCCCCAGGAGGGGAAGGAGGGGACGCCAGCGAGGCTTGCAAAGCCGCCACATAAGTCTCCATCTGGACTCTCGACGCTCTATCACTGGGAACAGTGATGATGCGGGGCCGCATCACGCGCGGAGAATCCACGCCCCGGCAGGCCGAATACCAGCCCCCGGGGACAGACTGCGACACTTACACACCGGGGAGCGACGCTCTCGCGACATCAGAGAAGGGCAAGGACGACGACAACGGCTGTATCTGAAGCCGTCTGCCGAGCCTGATCGAGGAGAGGAAGCCAACCTTGAGAGACGCACCGAGAGTAGTTTAATTCTGCGCTCCCGCCGCGACTTCGACTTCAAATGTTGGCACGCCTCACAATCAGTGGTGCCGTGATTCTCCCCTAAACACCACGTACAAATGAGGTGAGGCTCCGTCACAGACATAAGACGCCCACACGACGTGTAAGTCTTGAAGCCCGAAGGCATTTGTACACTGTTCCACCAAAAATTTAGACAATGGGGAAGAAAAAAGGGGCCCCCAAACAGGCCGTAGCATAGACCGGCTTCCGTGTTGCACACGGAAAAGGAAAAAAAAACAGACATAGGCACGCCGCGGTGGGGTTTATGTGACCTCAGTGACGTCACGTGAGAGGACGATGCCTGGGCGGAGCTGAGTGATGCCGCCCCTTCCCGGCACGCAGGGATGCTGTGGCAAAAAGTTTCCGGATCCAGTCTCACACCTGGAGATAATTCTACTTGAAGAAATCTGCGGCTAGTAGTCTCTATCAGATACCCAAAACAGACGCCCGGGCAGAAACTGACCTTCCCGGTCAGTGAGGAGTGAGCCTGGGGTAGCGGACGAGGAGCAGGGGGCGTTTGGATCAGTGGGCCCAGTGTGGTGCGATTGGCCCCGGCCCTGCACAGCCCCCCCCGGACAGATCGGTAAACTGAGGGGCCTGGGGGTCTAGGGGCTGGTGTGGTGAAGCTGATGTGACCCCTTCCCACATTGGCTGCGTGGCCTCGAGTCGACCCTCCCCAGGGCCTCAATGTATTGAATCGAGACTGCTTCCCGAGCCACGCTATGCCACAGGCAGACCCAGGACGGATCGCTGCTGGAGCTCTGTGCTTCTCCCGTCAGTGGTGGTTGACGACCGCAGGGGTGTTATCTGGCTGGTCCCAGGGGCCCGAAGAAAAGACACAGAACGAGCGGGTGGGTGCCCTGGTCCCATGGCTGGCCTCCAATGAGGACCCACAGAACCACTGACCAACAAGTTACTTACCTTCAGTAATGATACATCTGTAAGAAACATTAGTTAGTGATATATTTCCTACCTTATACCCCCAAGCGTCAGAATGGATACGGAAAGTATTTGTCAGCAGTATCCCTGTGCGTCAGAAGGTAGTGTTGTGCAGCTCCGCATCTATCGTTGGCATTGTGGTCGCCAAGATGACGTTGCTGCAGGTAATTAGAGACCGCCCTCACGCGCTGACGTCAGTTCTGTACACGACTTTCTGCGCCAGGAACGCAGAGCCATGCAAGATACTGACCACTGGTGCCTTGAAACAAGGGCCCTGAAAGGGATGACCTTAACCCTAGAAATCAGTTCGCAGAACGGGGAGGATGGGTGGGGCGGTAAGGAATCTATCACTAACTAATATTTTTTACAGATATATCGTTACCGAAGGTAAGTAACTTGTCCATCTGAAAGAAACACGTTAGTGATAGATTCCTTACCTTAGATAGGTATCATTGGAAAGGGGAGAATCCCCCCTTTCCAATGGTACCCCAGTGGATCCCTGCTTGGGGATCGCCCCAGGAGGGCAATACCCAAGCAGGGATACACCCACTAGACACCAGGGAGGGGGGAGCCGCCTCTTGGGCAAGGGCTTTTGCTCCCCCCAAATGTATTTGGTGTGAGTGTGATTTAGTCTTTTTAGTGTGGGGGCATTGGCATGCCTGTTGCACAAGTTACTACTTGTGTAACGATATATCTGTAAGAGACATTAGTTAGTATTAGATTCCTTACCTTAGAATATCCCCAGGCGTCAGACTGGATCCGGAAACTTTTGCGTAGCAGTACCCTTGCGCGTCGGTAGGCGTCGTCTGCGGCTCCGCGTCCGTCGTCGGCGCCGTGATGACGTCGTCGGAGTACTTAGACGCCGCCTTCGCGTGCTGACGTCAGTTCTTAGACACAGCTTTTCCGCGCCAGAAACGCAGAGCCATGGTAAAAACCAACACTGGTGCCATTGAAACTAGGGCCCTGAAGGGGACAACCCTAACCCTAGATATTGGTTCGCAGAACGGGGAGGATGGGTGGGTCGGTAAGGAATCTAATACTAACTAATGTCTCTTACAGATATATCGTTACACAAGTAGTAACTTGTGCATCTGAAAGAGACACGTTAGTATTAGATTCCTTACCTTAGAATAGATACCCCAGCAATACCAACCCCGGTGGTGGGTCTGCGAACCAATAATCACACAAGAAAGTCCTGGAGGACGGAACGGCCAAAGAAGCCATCCCTCCGGACTTGGCTGTCCAGGCAGTAGTGTCTTGCAAACGTGTGCAGCGATGCCCACGTAGCTGCCTGACAGATGTCTTGTAAGGGCACACCCCTGCCCAGGGCAGTGGTAGTCGCCGTGGCTCGGGTAGAATGAGCCCGCAATCCAGCAGGGGGCTCCTTCCTAGCCAAGGAGTAGCATGCCTGGATACACAAGATGATCCACCGGGAGATGGTCCTCTTGTGCACCGCTTTCCCCTTCTTAGCGCCCACGTAACCAACAGAGTTGGTCATCCACCCGGAACTGGCGTGTGCGATCCAGATAAAACGAGAGCGCACGTTTTGGGTCCAGACGATGGCGCCGCTCTTCCTCTTTAGAGGGATGCGGTGGCGGAAAGAAGGTAGGCAAGGTGATAGACTGCCCAATGTGGAAGGCCGTGACAACCTTGGGCAGGAAAGATGGTTTGGTACGAAGCACCACTTTGTCCGGATGGACAGAAAGGAAAGGTGGAGTACAAGAAAGAGCCTGGAGCTCACTCACTCTCCTGGCAGAGGTGATGGCAACCAGGAAAGCAATCTTCAAAGTCAGAAGGCGAAGAGGGCAATTGTGAAGTGGCTCAAAGGGAGCGCACATCAGAAAAGTCAGAACCAGGTTCAAGTCCCACTGAGGCATCACAAACGGAACAGGTGGAAAAGTGTGAGTGATGCCCTTAAGAAATCTGTTTACAATAGGGGACTTGAACAAAGAAGGCTGATCAGGTAGCCTGAGAAAGGCTGAAAGGGCAGAAAGGTAGCCCTTGATAGTGCCCAGAGCAGAGCCCTGCTGGGCAAGAGAAAGAAGGAAGAGAAGAACCTCTGAAAGAGGGGCAGCAAGAGGATCCACAGCCTTTGCTGTGCACCATGCCACAAATCTGTTCCACCTGCAGGCGTATACCGACTTTGTGGAGGGACGCCTGGCTGCCAGAATGACGTTACAGACTTCAAGAGGCAAGTCAAATGGCCTCAACTGTCGCCGCTCAATCTCCAAGCATGGAGGTGGAGACTGGACAGGTTCGGGTGGAGGACCGTCCCCTGCTGCTGCGACAGAAGGTCCTCCTGAAGAGGCAGACGAACCGGGGGATCGACTGACATACTGAGTAGCTCGGGATACCAGTACCTTCGAGCCCAGTCCGGAGCCACAAGGATGACTTGGGCCCGGTCGCGCCTGATCTTCTTCAGCACTCTGGGCAGAAGTGGTATAGGCGGAAAGGTGTACAACAGACCGCAACTCCACTCGCGACGAAAAGCGTCTCCGAGCGAGTGCCGCCTTGGAAATTCCAACGCGCAGAACTGATGACATTGCGCGTTCCCTTCGGTGGCGAATAGATCTAACCAAGGCTCTCCCCATTGCTGAAAGAGGCCTTGCGCCACGTCCGAGTTCAGACGCCATTCGTGATCCATCATGCACCGGCGGCTGAGTTCGTCCGCCCTGGCGTTCAGAGAACCTGCCAGGTGTTGAACCACCAGGATCACGCCCTGATGTTCCAGCCATTGCCAAAGGCGCAGAGCCTCCTGGCAAAGGGTTCACGACCCCACCCCGCCCTGTTTGTTGCAGTACCTCATGGCGGTGGTGTTGTCCGTGAACACCTGCACTACACTCCCCCGGACAGAGGGGAGGAATGCCTTCAGTGCTAGACGAATCGCCCGTAACTCCAACAGGTTGATGTGGAGTCGAGTCTCCGCCGGAGACCAGAGGCCTCTGATCTCCGCCTCTCCCATGTGGCCTCCCCAGCCCTGGAGGGACGCGTCCGTCACAACTACGTGCTCCGGTTGGGGAAGGGAGAGGGATCTGCCGCAGACCTAATCGCGGTCCGTGAGCCACCACTGCAACTGTCTCGCAGTGCCCTCCGAGATCAGGACATTGTCGGATAGGTTGCCTCGATGCTGGGCCCACTGAAACTTCAGGTTCCACTGCATAGCCCGCATCCGCCACCTGGCGTGATGCACCAGTAGGATGCAGGAGGCCATCAGCCCCAGAAGCCGCAGCGTCAACCTGACCGAAACCCGGGATAACGGCTGAAAGATGGGAATCAGAGCCTGAATATCCCGGACCCGCTGCTCGGGTGGATAAACCCGAAACTGCGCCGAGTCTAGAACCGCTCCGATGAAGAGGAGCTTCTGAGAGGGGCACAGGTGTGACTTTGGCACATTGATCGAGAACCCCAGTTGATGCAGGAGGTCTGCCGTAGTCTGGAGGTGGCTGACAACTGTCTGGGGCGAGCCCGCCTTCAACAGCCAGTCGTCGAGGTAGGGGAAGACAAACCCCGAACCTGCGCAGATGAGCCGCGACCACCGCCATCACCTTTGTGAACACCCGTGGGGCGCTGGTAAGGCCGAAGGGGAGCACGGTATACTGAAAGTGCTCGTGGCCAACCGTGAACCGCAGGTAGCGCCGGTGGGCCGGCAGGACGGGGATGTGGAAATAAGCGTCCTGCAAGTCCAACGCTACCATCCAGTCTCCTGGATCCAGGGCAGCTAAGACCTGAGCCAGTGTCAGCATCTTGAACTTCTCCTTCCGATATTTTCGGATCCATGCTGATTCCAGAACTTTCCACTACAGAAATGTGCGGAAAATGTGTTTTTTGGACAATTTGTTGGGGTTTGCAAGGGATTCTTGGTAACAACCTAGGTGGCGGCAGAGCCAGGGTTCAAAAACTACAGCTAGGCACTTAGCAAAAAAAAAGGTAATTTTTCATTGTGAAAATGTGGTGCATTCAGTTTGTGTTGCGAGAAAATTCCTGTCGTGGGCACTAAGCCTACCCACACAAGTGAGGTACCATTTTTATGGGGGACTAGGGATAATTCAGATTTGTAAAGCAACTGTTATTACCTATTGACTTACAATGCATTTCTGCCTTCCAAATGAAAGACAATGTGTAAAAAAGAAGTAATTTTGGAAAATGATTGATAATTCTCATGCTAGTATGAGTATTCCCAATTTCCAAAATGTGCACATACCTACTGTTTCTAAACTCTATATTTTGTTCCCATTTCAGAAATACATATGTGTCTTTCATACCGAATTTTCCATGTATACATTTTCCCCAAATAATTGCTATATACCCGGTACATAATAAAAAAACATTGCAAGCTGCAGCTCAGTTTTTGGCTTCAAAGAGTTGTCATACTTAGAAGAAGTTGCATGTTAAAATGTTGACACAAAAGGCTGTTTTTCTCAACTAATGTTCAATTTTTCCTATATTTAACTGTTAGTTTCTATAAAGAAACTTTGACGGATCTATACAAATGACCACTTGCTGAATTCAGAATTGTGTCTACTTTTCCAAAATGTCTAGCTTTCCTGGATCCATTATTGCTTTCATACCCATTTCTACCATTAACAGGAAGGAGGTTGAAAGTACAAAAAATAGCAAAAATAGGTAATGACCCAGAAAAATGCCAAAACTGTGTAAAAATGTTTGGTTTTCTGACAAAAGTCTGCTTGTCCCTGAAAGCTGGGAAGATGGTGATTTCATCATCACAACCCCTTTTTTGATACCATTTGCAGGGACAAAACTAGACACTTTCACCTGTAGCCCTTTTTCAAATTTTTCCCCCCAAAAACTAAATGTAGCTGTATTTTGGCTAATTTCTGGGTCCCCTCTAGAGGAATCCACAAACCCCGGGTACCTTTAGAATCCCCGTGATGTTGGCAAAAAAGGACCCAAATTTGGCGTGAATACCTTATATGGTCAAAAAGTTACAAGGGCCTAAGCGCGAACTACCCCAAATAGCCAAAAAAAGGCTTAGCACGGGCGGAGGGGGAGGCCTAGCAGCGAAGGGGTAAATACACAAGAAGACCCATTGGGAGATAGTCCACTTGTGTACGGCCCGACCTTTCTAGGCGCCTACGTAGCCAACAAAGAGCTGGTCATCCACCCAGAACTGTTGCGTGCAATTCAGTTAAAATGAGAGCGCACGTTTTGGGTCAAGACGGTGGAGCCTCTCTTCCTCTCTGGAAGGATGCGGAAAGAAGGTGGGCAAAGTGATGGTCTGCATAATGTGAAAGGCAATGACAACCTTTGCCAGAAAATATGGACGTGTTCTGAGCACAACGTTGTCCGGATGGACAGACAGAAAAGGAGGTTTGCAAGAAAGAGCCTGGAGCTCACTCACTTTCCTAGCAGAGTCCCTTCTCAATTTCAAAGACAGGGAATACATCCTGAGAGAAGCCCGCAACCAAAAGATTCTGACCTACCACAACCATCCAATAATGATCTTCCCTGACTACACCCGGGAGGTACAGACCCAGAGACGCTCATTCATCGAAGAGAAACAGAAGCTGCGCGCTCTGAATCTTCAGTACAGGTTGCTCTTCCAGGCACGCCTCCGAGTCGCACTCCAAAACAAGACCCTTTTCTTCAAGACTCCTGAAATGGCCTGGATCTGGTTGACGAGGAACGCCCCCCCAGGACTCAGTGTCGCGTCCCCGCCTTCCAGGGCCCGAGCCTGGGCTGCCCAAGCGGGATCACCTAAACCGAGCTGAAGGCGCACGCGTTCCCGAAGGGGGCGGGGAGCCTGCCGAGCTAGGTCAGGCCCACCCACGGGTGCTGGCTGAAACCTCAGCGATTGGGCAACGCTGAACTCCTAACGCGCCCTGCAACACTCTGAATTACTGGATCTCCTAAAACTCTGAACATTGACTCCACTGAATCGGACCTCTCCCCCCGTCCAGCACTACCGGGTTGACTTCCCAAATAAGAACCTCGCAGTCCCATGTACTATTGAGGTGGAATAAACTCAGACGGTCATGCTACAACAGAACTTTCAGATAATTCTGTGATGCAATGAAATATCCAGACTCAGAGGGGTCCACCACGCAACTCCAAAGCTGAACGTTCTAGTTTGGCCTGTTGACTTTAGGATTAACCGGGACGACAGAGGGTCTGTTCTTGAAGTATAGAGTGGGGGGAGAGGGAAGGGAGGGGGGTTGGGACCACTGTCCCCCGTTCTTGTTGGATTATATTGTTCGTTACTGCAGCACTCTAATTCCACAGAACGGTAGACATACATATAGACCACACGATGTCGACAGAACCACCGCTTTGCAGCCAGGGAGCATTCCAGCCAATTCCACACCCAGACTGAGCCCTAAAGAATCTCAAGCTCACCCAATCCAAACATGACACAAACATGAACTAGCGGAGACCCTCTGCAAATACTGCCATGGAATGTTAACGGTCTGTTTGACAGGGTCAAGCGTACCGCAGTCCTGCAATATGCTCAACACCAATCATCTGACATAATCCTGCCCCAAGAGACCCATCTCATAGGTAATCACTGTCCCTTCCTCGCAAGATACGGATATGACAGGGTTTGTCACTCAGACCTTGCTCGAGGTTCGCGTGGCAATTCTCCTAAGACGCAACCTGCCCTTTTTACTCGCACAGGCCACCAGTGACTCCCAGGGGTGCTTCTTGGCCTTGTTTGGAACACTAGGAGGGAACGCTGAATTTATTGTCCATATATTCTCCTCCCTTGATGCTCACACTGACCTTGAAGCGAACTACTGATATCATTGCTTTCCTACCCCTGGGCGTGACCGTGATCGGGCGCAACTTTCAGGGCGGTTATGCAACTAGACCTCGATATCACAGTTACACCCTTCGACGCGAGTACTCTGCACACCAGACATAGGAAACTGGGCAAGTACTTTGGGCATCTGTGACACCTGGACGATATGGCTCCACCATAATAAGCAATTCACTCGCACCTTCGCGGCACACCACACACACGTGCGAATAGACAAGCTCTTCATGCCCACCCCAACTGCCAAAGGATTAGAGAGATCACTATCCTCCCCCAGGGCATCTCGGATTACTCACCTCTGCTCCTGAAAGTGGGTGACACCTCTGACACACTCTGTATGTGGAGGATGAACGTGTGGTTCTTCCAAGACACGGACTTTAAGAAAGCAATTGAGGGCTGCTCCAGCAATGCTTTCTCACCAACTGTGGCTCCGTCCCCCTCCCCGGGTACCCTCTGGGAGGCGGATAAAGCCACCATTTGTGGCTTTGCTAAAGACCACCTCAAACTGAAATGCTTGGCCCAAGACAGTTGGGTCACACTCCTTGAGGCCCAGACGACTCTTCTTGAGAGGAGCACGCATGTAGATCGTGATGGCCTCCAGGCGCGGCAGCTTCTGAGGGTGAGGGACGAGATCAAGCAAATCTGTATTAGTCTGCTAAGCTGCTATGGAGGTCTTCTATTTCTCGTGTATACGGCTGGGGGGGATAAATATGGGAAGATTCTACATAGACTGACAACATACCCCCTGGCCAATCATAATCCCACAAATTCGGGGCTCAGAAGGGGTCACTCACCGCTCTCCTCCAGCAGTTTCCCAGACATTTGATGCTTATTACTGTTGACTCTACTCGGTGCAACAACCTGAGATTTTCCTTTCAGAGCAGCTCAATCTAGAGGGCCTCCGCCTCCCCCACCTTAGTACAACCGAGTGGGCCGGAATTGATCTCCCCATCACCGACGAAGAAATAAATGAGGCCATATTGTGTATCGCATATAGGACCAGGAAAGACTCCAGGTCCTGACTGCTTCCTACAGGAATATTATGCTGCTTACCTGGGGATACTTGTCCCCCACCTCTCTGACCTGTTTGCCAAGGCCACTGATAAGGGCACATTCCCCCCAGAAACGGACGCGGCTACAATCGTTGCCATCCCAAAACCCAGCCACCCTGGGTCGCCCAGTCTCTCTCATTAACACAGAGGTTAAAATATTTGCCTCTGTTCTGGCACAGCGATTAAGACCCTACCTCACCAAACTGATCCACCCCGAACATTGTGTATTTATGCCGCCATGGAGGACAAGGTACTGTCTCAGGCATCTTCACCTGGCTCCAACAAACCGCCAACTATTAACTCCATACCTAGCACTCCTAATTGATCTTTAAAAGCCCTTGGACTTGGTCGACTGGAAATACCAGGAGGATGGGCTGGCTGAAATGGGCCTAGGCCAACATTTCCGCAGCTTAGTTGGGGTCTTGTATTCCAGAACCAAAGTGCGGGTGATCGTCAATGGAGCACTCTCGGAGATGTTCCCGATTGGTAGAGGCACGAAACAGGGATGCCCCTCCTCTTTGCCCTCGTGATGGAGCCCCTGGCCTGCCTTATTCGTTCTGATGATCGGATTCAGAGATGGAAGTGGTAAGGCTCATGCGAATACAAAATCGCCTTATATGCAGACAATGTCCTGTTTTTCCTCGCAGAGCCGACTCAGTCCGGCCCCTGATGCCTCGAGGTACTGCGCTCCTTTGAGCAGGTCTCTGGCCTGCGCTTGAATTCAGATAAGTCCACCCTGGTCCCTCTGTATATATCGGGAGATTGTTTCGACTGGCAATCAATGAAACCCATCAAACGGCAATCGTTTAAATACCTGGGAATCTGGGTCGCATTGCTCCCCGAACTCGCCTGATCACTCAACATCACCCCATTAGATAAGAGGGCCAAGGAAGACCTCCGAAAGTGTCAAACCCTGCTGCTTAACCCCCTGGGAAGAGTCGCCCTCTTCAAAATGATGATTCTCCCCAGGTTCCTATATATTATACAGAACACCCCATTCCACCTTCTTTGGACCTTGTTCAAGGAACTAGACAGTCTTGCCACCAAGTTTCTTTGGAATGGAAAGAGACCACGAATGGCTCTACCCCATTGCCAGATCGCGCATTTCGACGGAGGCATGGGACTAATTTATACCTGTATTGTCTGGCAACCCGCCTTCTCACCCTACAGATTGGTTTAACAGGGGCTGGTCTTACCCAGCAAATAACATCGAGCAGAACGCATTGGGCTTTCCAAAAATTCAGACTATGTATGGTGGGCCGATACCCAGAACTCTGCCTGTGGTGACGCAGGCAGTTCTCCTGGCCTGGCGCGCCTACCTGCGCCATACCCAATGGACGAACAAACGAACCCAATACACACCGCTCCGGCAAGGCGCCTGGCTTAGGGAGGTGAGTTAGAGGGATTCCAGGCCTGGGACCTGATTGGTATTTCTCAATTAGGGCGCCCATATGCACCTGTTCCATGAATTGCAGACTTGCTACTCCCTCCGTCAATCGCTATTCTACAAATATTTGCAACCACGCTGCAACCTCTAAACAAACATACCAAGCGGCACAACATTACCAGAATACAGTCCCCCAGAATCGCAGACCATAATGGGAAACCTGGGGAGGGGAGCGGTTTCACGCATATATCGCTCCTTAACAACACTCCAATCACACTGAACCGACTCAGAAGTCAACGGAGAGCTGGGTGAGTCCCGTCGAGGAGGCGGGCAGGAGGGATGCCTTGAAGGCACCCAAAACCATCACCACCTCAGCCAGCCTCCGCCTGATCCAACTGTTCTACCTCCACACTGCCTACCTGACCCCAAGACATCTTTATACTGCAAGCATGCGATCTACTCCGGCCTGTACTCCCTGTGGCCAAGACCAGGCATATTTCTACCACATGGTGTGGACCTGCCCCCTCCTAGCAAAATACTGGGAAGCACTAGAGAGGGAACTCACTGAGGTCTTGGGATGGGAGGTCCCGCACAACCCCCTGAACACACTCCTGGGGGTCACGGATGGATTGTATGGGTCCAGAGCCGACAAACCTTTCCTGGATACGGCCAAGAGGATGG
>NC_136060.1:135768959-135806459 GCF_964261635.1 Lissotriton helveticus | reverse complement strand
CCTGGGTCGAGGGCAGCTAGGACCTGAGCCAGTGTCAGCATTTTGAACTTCTCCTTCCGGAGGAAGCCGTTGATGTTCCTTAGGTCCAAGATAGCGCGTAGGCCCCCTTTGCCCTTCTTGGGTACCAGAAAGTAGTGGGAGTAGCAACCACACCCTACTTCTGGCCCAGGAACGCGCTCGATGGCCCCCTTGGCCAAGAGGGCCGTAACTTCCTCCTGCAGAAGTCGCAAATGATCCCCCGATACACGGTGGTTCTGCGGTGGCATGGCTGGAGGAGTCGCCTCGAAGGGGAGGGAGTCGCCTCGAAGGGGAGGGGGTCGCCTCGAAGGGGAGGGGGTCGCCTCGATGGGGAGGGAGTAGCCCCTTCGGACGATCTGCAGCACCCACCTGTCCGATGTGACAGTGCGCTAGTGGAGGAGGTGATGGCGAAACCTGCCCCCCACTGGCGTCACATGGGCCTGAAAGCACGGACTAGTAGGGTTTTGAGGCAGATGCTGCGGGGGAAGGTGTGGACTGACCTCGCCGTTGACACCTACCGCCAGGACAGCGGTTCCCACCGCCGCCACCGCGTTGGGAATTACCCTGCGGAGCGTGGCTGGCAGCACGTGTGGGTACACCCCTTCCGTGGCCACGAAAGGAGTGAAAAGCAGCCGATTGCTGGTGCGGGGCCGAGAGGCCCAAGGACTTGGCCGTAGCCCTGGAGTCCTTAAAGCGCTCAAGCGCATGGTCTGCTTGGTCGCCAAAGAGGCGACGGCCATCAAACGGCATGTCCATCAACGTGATCTGGACATCTGCCAAAAAGTTGGCGGATCTCGGCCAGGCGTCACCGTCGTTGCCATCACTCTACCTAGTGAGTCGGGGGTATCCAGCTCACACCGGATGGAATATTTGGCTGCATCCCGGCCCTCCACAAGGGCTTTGCCGAGTTTGGCCCGTACCTCCAACGGACACTCTGAGAAGCACTTCCGCAACCGTATCCCACAGAGAGTGGGTGTAACGGTCCAAGAGGCACGCGGTGTTGGAAGACCGCAGTCCCAAACTAAGGGATGAGAAGATCTTTTTACCATACTGCTCATACCTCTTGGATTTCCTGTCCGGCGGAGCCGACGGGAACGCGGTCTGGGAATTGGAGGCCTGGATGACCAGGCTCTCGGGGGTGGGATGGGTGGACAGGAAACATGGGTCGCACGGGGCTTGGCAGTGGCGTCTGGCCACGTTCCTATCTACGGGCAAACCCGTAGCGGGCTTGGACCAAGTGCCCAGAAGAACGTCGATCAAGGCCTCATTAAAGGGCAGCAGAGGCTCGGCCGAGCTTGACTGCGGTTTAAGGACCTCAGTGAGGAGATTAGTCCTCACGGCCGCGACGGGGAGCTCAAGGCCCAAGGCCTTGGCAGCCCTCGTCAACACCACACTGTAGGTTGCCCCCTCCTCCGAAGCCACGGTAGGAGTGGAGACACAACCAGTGTCTGGAGAGGTGTCCGGGCCACTGGCCTCCCCAAGGTCTCCTGCCCAGTCCTCATGAAACTGACACTCTCGGGTCAGAGGGTCCTCAGACCCCTCCCAATCCCCTTCATCACCTATCTCCTGATACTCAGGGTTCTCAATCAATGGGGCCTGTTCATAGAAGTGAAACTCCCCAAACGACGTCTGGAGCGGCGCCCATCGGGGCCGTCCCGACGTCGGAACAGGAACGAAGGAGGAATCGGTGACGGAGCCGCCCCAGGGCGGCGCCGGAGGCGACACCTGATGGTCCGACGCCGGGGAGGTCGCAAGGTCCACCGGCGACGACCCAGATCCCGAAGACGGTCTAGCGGGGTCCCGCGGCGTGGGCGGCGCCGGGACCGCTGGACCCTGCGGCGCTGGGCCCGAAGGCACCGGCGGCGGGATTGTGGGGTCTTGCGCCGTCGGGCCTGAAGGCGTCGGCAGCATCGGGCCGAAGCACCCGACGGCGTCGGGCCGAAGCCCCCAAACCGCTAGAGGCCCCAGACGGGTCCGCTGAGCCCGAAGGCGCCGCGGAGCCCGTCGGAGAGAGAGATTCCTCATGGCCATGAGGAAGCGCCCGATCTCCTCCGGCGTCGAGTCTAGCCCAGGGACCGGAGGGTGTGGAGCTGGACGCGGCGCCCGCGACTCTGACGGAGCCGCGTGGGTGGTGTCACCCGAACCCCCGGTGTCACCCAAACATCGCGCGAGCGTCGGGGGGAGTCCGAAGAGCGATGACGCCTCTTGGACTTCTTGTGCTTCTTACCTGACGACGACTTCGAATCGGAGGAGTGCGGCCTACTCTCGGAACTGTGGTGGCTCCGAGCCCGCGACCTGTCCCTCGACCTCCCGTGGGACCGGGACCTCTCGCGGCGCGGGACCGACTGCCAGAGTTTGAGTCGCCTGCGGGACCGCTCCCGCCTGGCTTTCGAAGAGAGGGCCCGGCAGTCAGAGCAGGCCTTGTCGTCGTGGTCGACGCCTAGACAAGTTAGGCACAGGTGGTGAGGATCCGTGACCGACATCGTGCGGTCGCAATCCTCGCAGTGCTTAAAGCCAGGCATCCCTACGGCACCGATCGGAGTCGTGAAGACTTCGAAAAATGATCAAAAAGATCCAAAAAGTTAGTCAAAAAATGACTAAGGGTTACTGCTTTTTCCAGATCTGCGCTTGCTGGCGCGGAAAAAAGAAGAACTGACGTCAGCACGCGGAGGCGGCGTCTAAGTACTCAGACGACGTCATCACGGCGCCCACAACGCCGCCGACGGACGCGGAGCCGCAGACGACGCCTAACGACGGGCAAGGGTACTGCTACGCAAACGTTTCCGGATCCAGTCTGACGCCTGGGGATATTCTAAGGTAAGGAATCTAATACTAATGTGCCTCTTTCAGAGATATATATATATATATATATATATATATATATATATATATATATATATGAATAGTAAGAGAATGAAGGGTACCTGAACTGTTCTCAAAGAAAAAGGTGGCATAGGGCAGCCTGTCCAACCGCCGCATCCTCTTGACATGTTGATTGAAGGCAGTAATGCCTCGTGAAAGTGTGGACATTCTTCCATGTCGCGTAAAGAAACAAAGGTCCAAAGCAAAGCAAAAATATTAATTAATACTATATAGACCACAATTAAAAAAAATTAAAAAAATTCTTCCATGTCGCAGCACGGCAGATATTCTCTACAGTTACTCCAGCAAATAATGCTGTAGACGCTGCCACAGTTCCTGTGGAATGAGCCTTGACCTTTCTCAGCAATGGGATTTGTCATGACAGAAATGGATCCTATAAGTTATCCATCTAGAAATTGTGGATTTTGTGACTGCTGTTCCCAGTGTGGCTTGACTGTGAGCCACAAATAGTTGATCAGATTTTCTAAAGGATTTTGTTCTCTGTAAATAGAATTTTAAACATCTTTTGATGTCCAGAGAATGTAAAGTTCTTTCCGCCGGTGTGGTCGGGTTTGGAAAGAAAGTTCGTAACTTCACCGGCTCATTGAGGTTAAATTGGGACGGTACTTTAGGTATGAATGTAGGGTTAGTTCGGAGAGTGACATAATCCTTAGAGAAATGCAGAAATGGTTCCTTTATAGTGAAGGCTTAAATTTCACGTACTCTTCTAGCGGATGTTATAGCCAAAAGCAGAGCAACCTTCCATGCTAGAAACTTGAGTTTGGCTTTGTGAATTGGTTCGAATGGGTGTTTCATCAACTGTGTGAGGATCATGTTAAGTTCCCACTCCAATGGAGAAGGTCTCACCGGAGGGAAAGTTCGGAAAAAACCTCTCATGAATTGTTTGATTAGAGATGATGAACATAGTGATGGAATTTTAGCAACTTTCCTGAATCTGGAGTGAGAGGCTAAATGGACTTTAACTGATGAGAAAGTGAGTCCAGACCTAGCCAGATGTAGCAGATAGAAATAATCTGTTCTGCGGGAGCTTCTATCGGATGCACTTTGTTAGTTTCACACCAACAGCAAAATCTCTTCCACTTAAGACGATCAGTATTAATTGTGCTTTGAGCTCTTGCTTTGGTTAAGATGTCACAACAATCTTGAGGAATATCAAGGTCCTTGAATTCTAGGAAATCAGGAGCCATGCGTGTAAATTGAGAGATTGAGGGTCTGGGTGAAGCACCTGCCCCTTGTTCCTCGACAGCAGTGTGGGTGTTGGAAGGAAACGGATCGGCTGGTCCTGGGATAGCAAGAGAAGTTCTTGGAACCAGTACTGTCGTGGCCACCGGGGAGCAATTAGGATGAGACGGCAGCCCTCCGATTTCATCTTGCGCAACACCTTTGGTATTAGAGGGATTGGGGGAAAAGCGTAAGCACAAATCCCTGACCATCGCATGGACAGGGCATTCCCCCTTGATGCTTGCTTCCGGTCCATGGAAGACATCGCTTGGCAGTTCGGGCTGGACTGTTCCCATGAGGCACAGGGTCAGACTGATTTGCATATGGCCATGTCTGAAATGGGGTGGCTGAGTGGGCTAAAGAATGGTGATGGATTAAACCCAGATCAGTTGACTGGGGGTGAGTGTTTGATTTGCTCAAACACTCCGTCCATCATCCCCTTTTGTATCGCCGCATTCCCCCTTGACCCCTGATGAGGATATCGGCTGGCGTAATAGGGGCATTTCTTGTTCTGCTTTGTTGCAAATAGATCTAACGTCTGTTTGCCCCAAGCTTGGAACACCATGTTTAGCTGGTCACGATCTAACTCCCACTCGTGACAGTCTGATCGGGATCTGCTGAGCGTGTCCGCCAAGGTATTGTGAAGGCCTCCTACATGCTCCGTCTTGAGGGTGATGTTGTGGAAAGTGACCCATTCCCACAATTCCTGAGCCTCTCTTGACAGAGTTGCTGATCTTGTCCCTCCTTGCTTGTTCACGTAAAACATGCTGGTGGTATCGTCGGTTCGACTAGTACAGATGAGCCGGCAATCCTCAGATGGAAAGCTTGTAAAGAGATAAAGATAAGAAGATGGCTCGTAACTCCAGGCTGTTGATATGACGTTGTCTGTACTCTTGAGACCACTTGCCTTGTATCTGTTAGTCTTGGAGATGACCTCCTCATCCTTCCATAGACGCATCTGTGGTCAGAACGAATTCTGGGGCTCCTTGTATAAACGTGAGTCCTTCTGCTAAATTTGTTATCCGTGACCACCAGTGGAGAGCGTCCACCATGCGTGGTGTGACCTTGATGATGTCGTTGAGGCAACCTATCGCTTGCGGCCACTGAAGGTGCAGTTCCTCCTGCAAAGGTCTCATTTTGAGTTGTGCCAAAGAGATGAGATTTATGGCTGATGAGCACATTCCCAGGAGGAAGGAAAACATGCAAACAGAAACTGACTTTCTTTTTGGGACACGAAGTGCTAGTTTCTGAAGACGAAGTTGCCTTTCTTGAGATAAGAATACCTTGCACTGGATCGTGTCCAGACAAGCTCCGAGGAAAGGCAGGATTTGCCCCGGACTTGTTTTTGTTTACAGTCAAACCCAGAGAGGTGAAGAGATGGCGACATGTTGAAATTACAGTCTCTACCGTTTGCTCCGAAGGACACTTGATTAAACAATCGTCCAAATACGGAAATGTCTGGGTTCCCCAGGAACGCAATGTTGGTGCGACAGGGGCTAGACACTTTGTGAAGATCCTGAATCACGATTTTAGCCCAAACGGGAGCACTTTGAACTGATAAGGGCTGCCAGCCACCGTCAAACGGAGATACTTGCGATGTTTGGGATGGATTGGGATGTGGAAATAGGAGTCTTCCATGTCCAGAGAAGCCATAAAATCTCGTTCGTTTAGGCAGCTTAGAATCTCTGTGAGGGTGACCATGCGAAACCCTTGTTTTTTGACAAATTTGTTCAGGTTGCGAAGGTCTAGGATTGGTCTCCCTTCCCCTGATTTCATTTTGATTAGGAAAAAACGAGAATAGAAACCTGTCCATTTCTGATGTACTGGGACCTTTTCTATAGCATTCTTGAGGAGCATTAAGGAAGCTTCTTTGAACAATAAAGGAAGACGAGGGGGGTCCCCTGGGCGGAGTGGTAGGTGGCTTGCTGACAAATTCTAGAGTGTGTCCATTTTCCACCAGGTCTAGAACCCACTGGTCGGAGGTAATTTTTCGCCACTGGTCCAGAAATAATGATTTTTGCACCGACGGGGAGGAGAAGTCATTGGCTCCCTGCTGAACTCGCTGTTTTCTACCAGAGTCTCGACCTTGGTTATTGGATCATTTACGACCTCCCTGGCGAGAGAAAGCAACCGTATTGGATGGCAGTATGATGATTGATACTTTTGCCTGTATTGAGGCTGATATTGCCTGTTCTGTTGTGTATGGTAATCTCCTCTGGAGGAATAACCACGCCCCCGAGCGCCTCTGAATGGTCCACGCTTGTATTGTAGGGAACCTAAAGATCTCGCCGTGCTCTCCTTCCAGCAAAATTTTTCGTGCCTCCTGTCGTTTCTTCTCTGGAATGAGGTCAATCAGACCCGCCATGTCTGACCACATTTACCAATCATAACGCCCTATGATCGCTAATGAATTACCTGCCCTGATGGAAGCGGTGGCCATGGTTGAAAACTTCTTTCCAATCAGGTCCAGACGACGTCCTTCTTTCTCCGGCATTGTAGTAATTGGCGTCGCTGGATTTTTAGACCTTTGCTGGGCAGCCTGGGAAATGACAGAATCCGGCCTGGGGGGTCCGATGAGGCAGGATGGACTATTGGCCGGAGCACAATACTTTTGATCAATCCGTGGAAGCAGGCACAGATGCAGGGTTTTACATAATCTTGATACCCTTGTTCCATATACAATCTATTATAGGAACGGCCGTAGTAACTTTTCTGGACTCTTCATTAAAATCATGTAGAAAACATTCAGTTTGCTCCACTGTTACTGGAAGTTGAAACCTAGCAGCAGCATGCTGCATAAGGTTATGAAATCCACCTATATCTTCTGATGGTGAGTCGGATGGCAGAGGAGTTGGTGGCGAAGGCATAGGGATAATGTACGAATCTCAAGGATCCAAGTGAGGATTTTCTTGTAGCTCACCTTCTTCAACTTCCTCATCAGAGGAAGTGTCCTGATCTTGTGGAGGTTGAGAAGGTTGGTATTCCTGAGGAGGGTCTATAATTGGAGTCATTCGGACCAGAACTTGAGGTGGAGCTAAAGGTTTCGGAACCGACACAGGCTGAGGTGGTGTAATAACCTGCCGCGGGGGAAACCGCCGTGTATAGTCCGCTAGCATGGCCTGTAATGCCTGGATCGGGTTAGGAGGCAGATACCTGGTATGCAAACAGCGAGAGTGCCTCTTGTATACTGTATGATGAGGCACAACAATGTCCTCTTGGTAATAGTGTTCATTGTAGTCATCTTCATCTTGACATTTGATATTTAGTTCAGATGGATGACGAGCTATTAAGAAGGGTCCATCATCATAATCATCATCCTCCTCTTGAGTATATGTTTCAAGGGGGTGAGATGGAGTAAGAGGGTTAATGTATGAACACTCTTGTCTTTGAAAAGATTTAAGATGAAAACTCCTTGATGAAATTTGCGTTGAATAAGCTGTAACCTCCACTAAAGCCTTAGTTGGAGCAGGTACCAACATTGTTAAATGTACGGCCATCAACAGGCTGGCCGTCGACGGGATCGTCGTCAAAGGGGTCGACGGGATCGACGTTGACGGGCTTGACGTAGACGGCACCATAGATACCTTCGCCGTTGATGAAAGTCTCAGACGGCGGAGGCTTCATGGACGGTACATTCGTCGACAAGTGTTTAGATGACTACTTCGTCGATGAGGCCTTCGTCAACGATTCTTCGACGACTCTTTTCTTACTCACAATGGAAATTCTCGTCGACAGTATAGGAGTAGTAATAGAAGTAGTAGATATTGTCGCCGTCGACGAAGGAGCTGAAGACGTGACAGAAATCAATGAAGAAGGTAAAACAAAGGATAGTGAAGAGGTTTTACTCACTGTTTTTGAAGAGTCCTTGAGAGCTGTAGTCTGTGGAGACTGCATAGGCCCAGAGGAAGTAGAGGGAGACCTCTGAGAAGGGCCAGAGTGGAAGGATTGAAGATGTTTTCTCCCCTCAGATGAACTGTCCTGAGATCTAGCTCTCTTTCTGGAAGTTGAGGCTCTGTCATCATCTTTGGCCGAAGATTTAAGCTACAACAGGACTCTTGCCTCCCTATCCCTTAGGGTTTTAGAAGGGAAGGTACGGCAAATTTTACAATCCTTAGCCTCATGCTTAGGATAGAGGCAGTAAATGCAGTCCTTATGCTGATCATCAACATGGACTCTTTTTGTCGCAGGGTCTGCAGGGTTTGAACAAGGCCTTCCTGTCAGACATCTTGAAGAAAAAACTGAGTGGCACTCAGGGAGACTCTTCCACACGATGTGCGGTGAAAATCTTAGGAGAACTGGCTCTGCAGAGAGGGTTCTAGAGGGTGCTGGTACCTGATTGGTTGTACCAAAAGTTTGGTTCTTTTAGCATAATGATGTAGATAAGCTACTAAGATTTGGGCCTAAGGCCTTTTTCCTTAGGGCCTACTAATGTTATTTACCTTTGGCACTGCTATTTTATTTACCATGGGACTCCCGCTGGAAAAAACATGTCTCTCGCTCTTGGACATCTACCATTATAATACCTTTCCATAAAAATAGAACTAAGCTGCTACCTAGTAACTACAGCCCTATATCATTACTGGATAGCACGGGGAAAATAATAGCAACATATGTTATGTTATGTTAAATGACACTTTTTGAGCGCACTAACACCCGGAGGTTTCTTGGCGCTTGCTGGAGGGACATATGAGATAAAAGACAGAAAAAAGTTATCCAGGAAGAGTGAACAGAAAGGTCTTAAGGAGTTTCCTAAACTGAAGAAGGGAGTTACTAGATTTAATGGCCAAGGGAAGGGAGTTCCAAAGTTTAGGAGCAAGAAAAGCAAATCGACGACCCCCAAATTTATTGATTTTAAATTTGGGGGTGACAAGCAGGTGAAGGTGAGCTGAGCGGAGGGGACGTGCTGGAAGATACGAAGTGACAAAAGATTTAAAAAAAACAGGACAGGGGCAATGAAGGGATTTAAATACCATACAGCCCATCTTGAAGGCTGCCCTCTCCCTCACTGGCAGCCAGTGGAGCTTGCGGAGCAGAAGCTTCGCAGATTGCCACCTAGGGATCTTAAAGATGAGGCGGGCTGCCTGATTCTGCACGACCTGGAGGCGGTACAGGAGGAATCGTGGGAGTGCATGGTAAAGGGAATTGGAAAAATCAAGGCGCGATAGAACAAGGGACATGACGACCTGACACAGAGCCGCGTGTGGGAGTAGGTGCCTGATCTTCCGGATTTTTCGAAGCTGGAACATACACGAAGAAATCGTGGCACCCACTTGAGCTTTAAGCGACAATTCAGCGTCGATCATCACCCCCAAACTCCTAACGGCCTTGAGTGGTGTTGGTGAATGACCCAAGTCGGGGGGCCAAAACTGCGGGCCCCAGTGTGCAACACTGGAGCCAGGAAGAAGCAGCTCAGTCTTTCCAGGGTTGAGTTTTAACTGGTTCCGATTCATCCATTGTTGGATAGAAGTCATAACGGCGTGGAAGTTGTTAATTGCCTGAGGAGAATCAAGTGGAAAGACGAGCTGCAAATCATCAGCATAATTGAAGACGGTAACGTCCCAATTATGGAGGGAACGAATTAAAGGGCGAAGATAAAGATTAAATAATAACGGGGAAAGTGAAGAGCCTTGAGGGACACCGCAAGTGATGGGGGATTTTGACGCAGTGAAGGGGCCTAGACGTACAGCTTGTGATCTTCCTGTCAAGAATGATTCGACCCACCTAAGAGCAGAGCCCTGAATGCCGGCCTGTCCGACACGGTGGAGAAGGATGTCATGGTCCACCGTGTCGAACGCGGCAGACCGGTCCAAAAGAACCAAGGCCTGTGGTCTCTTGGCATCTGCATTCCCTCTCAAGGTGTCCATAACTGCCAGAATAACAGCTTCCGTAGAATGGGCCGGCCTGAAGCCGGCCTGGTTGAACTCAAGGAAGCTAGAGCTCTCGATGAAATTAGAGAGACACCAGGTGACATGGGCTTCGAGGAGCTTAGACAGTAAGGCAGCAAGGATATTGGTCGATAATTAGAGGGTTCAGCAGCGTCCGCCCCTGGTTTTTTCAGAAGCGGCACGAGAATAGCTTCCTTGAAGGAGCTAGGGACTGTGCCTGAGGTAAGGGATGCGTTCAGAAGGGGTAATATGCATTCAGGCAATTTAAGACAAACGTCACGTAGTACCGAGGGAGGGCAAAGGTCGTTCGGAGAGCCTGATTTTACACGGGTGGCTAATTTCGCTAAGGTAGGGGGGGTCTAGGATAGGGAACAGAGTGAAAGATAAAGGGTTATACAGAGAAGCGTCAAGGAGTAATGACGGCTGTGAGGCAGGGATGATAGAGTCTTTTATTTTAATGATCTTCTCGGTGAAGAAGAGATTAAGGGCCTCACAGGTCTCTTTAGTCGGGGTTTGGGCTAGAAGGGTCCTGTCGTCCGTGGTCAGCTCATTCATGATCCTAAATACCTCACGGGATTTATTAGTCGCTGAGAGAATTCTATCGGAGATATGCTCCGATTTAGCTAAGAGGATAGCCAATTTGTATTCTCTCCGAGCTATTACATATCTCTGTCTGGATGAGTGGGAGTAATCCCGCCTCCAGATACGTTCCAATTGACGTACCTCAAGTTTTATTTTCTTGAGGTTGTCAGAGAACCACCGGTTGGCATTAGGATGTCTAGTGCAGGGGAACTTGATTACTGGGGCAAATTGATCACTAGCCCCTTTAAGCCAGCTACGGATGTTAGTGTCTATCCCATTGACATCATTAGGAGGGGAAGTAATCGGACAAGTGGAGGCCAGGGTTGCTAAGAATCCCTTGGAGTCATAGTTATTCCATTTGCGTGCAGAGCCGCCAGCCATCGTAGGGGCCTTTGTTTGCCCACTGAGAGTGATGGTCGTATCAACTATGTAATGGTCTGACCACACACATGGGGATGTAAGAGGTTGAGAGAGGGTTAAATTCGTGGTCCAAACCTGATCTAATATATGGCCTTTTACATGCGTGGGTGAAACAACCTGCTGACTCATGTTCAGGCTTGTCAAGGTCTCAAATAATGCTGTGGCCTGTGCTCCGGCGTTGGCGTCGTCGAACCAATAATTAAAATCCCCAAACAGGGCGAAACTAGAGTGTGATGGCAAAAGGGCAGTCAAGTGTTCGTATAATTTCTCAGCAAAATCCGGCATGGGTCGGGGGGGGCGATATAAAAGGGCGAAGGAAAAGGCCCCGGCTTCCGTCCCCAGACTGATAATCAAATTCTCTACTTGTGAAAGTGCAAATGATGACGAGGAAATAAGATGGAATCGTTTTGAAATAATGGCCGCCACCCCCCCCACCAGGGTGGACGGCAGTGCGGTCAGCATGGAGGATAAAATATTCTGGGGGAAGGGCAGCTAAGATGTCAGGGAGGGAATCCTCCGTGAGCCATGACTCGGTCAACAGGAGTAGGTCAGGATTTTCCTGTGTCAGCAAGGTGAATATGTCTACCTGATGTCTGACCATTGAGCGGGTATTTAAATATAATACCCGGATGGAGTTATGGTTCTGTAAAGGGATGGTCAAAGGGATGAAAAGGTCGTGTTGGGGGGGGGGGGGGGGGGGGGTTACATAAGATGCTGAGTGCGGAGAGTTTCCCCATAGTGACAAAGGGGGGAGACTGACCAGGTGAGTTAAGGTCCCACAGTTGACTGGCGGTATATGTGATGGTAAGGCTAATGTCCCCGGCCCCTGGGCCCGTCCGGCCGCGGACGGGCGCAGACGGGCTTAACTCAGGCGCAACTCCGGCGCGCCTACGACGCGCCCGCTGCGCTCGTCCGCTGCGCTGACACATAATGGGCGTTTAAGTAGGATGATGATGAGGGGGGTGTGGCGAAGATCGATCTCGCCGACCAACCCAAGATGGCGCCCACGGGCGCTGAGGAGCACCGTTAAGCGGTCCGGCCACAGCGGAAGACTTGGCTGCAGGGGGGATGGCAAGTGAATTAAAAGGTAAGAAAGCGCTGCTAGTAGTCAGCAGGGCGAAGATGGGAATAATATTAAAAATAATGTCTACCGCTAGTAATCAGCGGGACAAAAGTCAGGGAGATAAATTGCACCGCTAGCAGTCAGCGGGAAAACAAGAGTTAAAATTAAGTGGCAGTCACGCTCCAACAGTCGAGCGCGAGCCCTCTGCCACTGGGCTGCTTGCGATCACTGGAGGAGACAGGAAGTGAGTCCTAAGTAGGATGATGACGAGGGGGGTGTGGCGAAGATCGATCTCGCCGACCAACCCAAGATGGCACCCACGGGCGCTGAGGAGCACCGTTAAGCGGTCCGGCCACAGCGGAAGACTTGGCTGCAGGGGGGATGGCAAGTGAATTAAAAGGTAAGAAAGCGCTGCTAGTAGTCAGCAGGGCGAAGATGGGAATAATATTAAAAATAATGTCTACCGCTAGTAATCAGCGGGACAAAAGTCAGGGAGATAAATTGCACTGCTAGCAGTCAGCGGGAAAACAAGAGTTAAAATTAAGTGGCAGTCACGCTCCAATAGTCGAGCGCAAGCCCTCTGCCACTGGGCTGCTTGCAATCACTGGAGGAGACAGGAAGTGAGTCCTAAGTAGGATGATGATGAGTGGGGTGTGGTGAAGATCGATCTCGCCGACCAACCCAAGATGCCGCCCACGGGCGCTGAGGAGGACCGTTAAGTGGTCCGGCCACAGCGGAAGACTTGGCTGCAGGGGGGATGGCAAGTGAATTAAAAGGTAAGAAAGCGCTGCTAGTAGTCAGCAGGGCGAAGATGGGAATAATATTAAAAATAATGTCTACCGCTAGTAATCAGCGGGACAAAAGTCAGGGAGATAAATTGCACCGCTAGCAGTCAGCGGGAAAACAAGAGTTAAAATTAAGTGGCAGTCACGCTCCAATAGTCGAGCGCGAGCCCTCTGCCACTGGGCTGCTTGCGATCACTGGAGGAGACAGGAAGTGAGTCCTAAGTAGGATGATGACGAGGGGGGTGTGGCGAAGATCGATCTCGCCGACCAACCCAAGATGGCACCCACGGGCGCTGAGGAGCACCGTTAAGCGGTCCGGCCACAGCGGAAGACTTGGCTGCAGGGGGGATGGCAAGTGAATTAAAAGGTAAGAAAGCGCTGCTAGTAGTCAGCAGGGCGAAGATGGGAATAATATTAAAAATAATGTCTACCGCTAGTAATCAGCGGGACAAAAGTCAGGGAGATAAATTGCACCGCTAGCAGTCAGCGGGAAAACAAGAGTTAAAATTAAGTGGCAGTCACGCTCCAATAGTCGAGCGCGAGCCCTCTGCCACTGGGCTGCTTGCGATCACTGGAGGAGACAGGAAGTGAGTCCTAAGTAGGATGATGATGAGTGGGGTGTGGCGAAGATCGATCTCGCCGACCAACCCAAGATGGCGCCCACGGGCGCTGAGGAGCACCGTTAAGCGGTCCGGCCACAGCGGAAGACTTGGCTGCAGGGGGGATGGCAAGTGAATTAAAAGGTAAGAAAGCGCTGCTAGTAGTCAGCAGGGCGAAGATGGGAATAATATTAAAAATAATGTCTACCGCTAGTAATCAGCGGGACAAAAGTCAGGGAGATAAATTGCACCGCTAGCAGTCAGCGGGAAAACAAGAGTTAAAATTAAGTGGCAGTCACGCTCCAACAGTCGAGCGCGAGCCCTCTGCCACTGGGCTGCTTGCGATCACTGGAGGAGACAGGAAGTGAGTCCTAAGTAGGATGATGACGAGGGGGGTGTGGCGAAGATCGATCTCGCCGACCAACCCAAGATGGCACCCACGGGCGCTGAGGAGCACCGTTAAGCGGTCCGGCCACAGCGGAAGACTTGGCTGCAGGGGGGATGGCAAGTGAATTAAAAGGTAAGAAAGCGCTGCTAGTAGTCAGCAGGGCGAAGATGGGAATAATATTAAAAATAATGTCTACCGCTAGTAATCAGCGGGACAAAAGTCAGGGAGATAAATTGCACCGCTAGCAGTCAGCGCGAAAACAAGAGTTAAAATTAAGTGGCAGTCACGCTCCAACAGTCGCGCGCGAGCCCTCTGCCACTGGGCTGCTTGCGAATATACACATACCTAGCAATGTGGCTCAGCAGAGAAGCCTCCACATTCCCCCTGACCACCAAATCTTGCACATATGTAATGCAAAGAGTATGCTTGCCAAGACTTGCCCATCCATACCACTCAAAACAGCAGTCAGATAAAGAAGTGTTATTATGTGGTTGAAGGGAGTCTACTTCTGTCAAAGCTGGTGTTAATCCTTGATTATACTGCTGGCCTCCCTCTGCAAACTCAATGACATGGGTAGTGGCACTCTACCATTCACCTGGCCTAAATTTGGGCAAATACAGCACTTGAAATATGAAAAGCAGGCAATACAAAAAAATACCAAAATACAATTTAAAATGAAGATGTCGAAAGGGCTTCATATTGTGAGCATACCAAACAACAATATTTAATATAGTGAACTTGATTCAAAGGAAGACGTGTGATCTTATACGGCAAATCAAAACTATATTTTAAGTAATTTAAAAAAAACACTAATTTGTGAAAAATGTGTGTTTATTTTCAGACACAATCTAAAGTGGATGACAGTATTTAAACAATGCAGATCATTTAGCTGATCCAAGTATCACACACATTACAGACTTTTAAAAACTTGCTCTGCCATGTCTCCTGCTCAACATCTCAGATGTGGTTAACAGTATTTTAATTGATTAGAAAGGCTTTAAGATTATAATGCAAATATGAGGGTAATACCTTCAACGCACAGTACTGATGTCGGTTTATCTGCATGTTTCGGTCACTATATCTGTCCAAGGGAGTGAACATGATGCTAAAAGGCCCAGCCCAGTGACTGAACAACATGAAGAGGCTGTGACGCAAACTCTGCTGAGGAAAGATGCTTCTTCTTTGATGCACTGCAAATAAGGAACATTTTAACATCTTTTCAGGTCAAATGCATCTTTGGAAACTGGCATGTTAGCTTTTGATACAAATTTCACAAATCAATAAATTAGTTATGAATTGTCATTAGTATTTTATGTAAGAAACATGCTTCTACATTTTTGTGCTTAGCAATAAAAATAAATACATTACTTTAAGACATAAGGGTAATCCCGCTGTGAGAAGATAACACATGAAACAGAGAAACTGGCCACCTGATCTGCTAGTTCTTCCCGTTGCAAAGAAATGTATTATGCATATTCGGAGTTACAGTTAAACTAGAGACCTGAACTTGCCCAGCCTATTCACAAACATGTAGTCCATGTCAACAGCTTGTGCAAATTAACCCAAGGCAACCACGATTTTCATACCGAGAATTGATCCTGTAAATGTTGAGACATCAGTTTTAAGATGCTAGAGGTTCAGTTATTTCACAGACCTTAAGCGAATAGATATCTTCTTAAGCATAGACTAGATGTCAGACTGCAGCAGTTGGGTGGAGATGGCCACCATTGCAACAGAGCAGTATGCTCCTCCTGTACTCCCTTACCAGGATTCCTGATCCACAATGTTCTCCACTCAACATCACAGTGAGTGCCATAACAAATAAGGGGCTCAACGCATTCAAGATGCAAAAGATGATTAGAGAAACTTATAGTGTAGACTTAGATATCCATCCTGCTTCCATGCAACTGATAGACTGTCTTCAGACTGATAGAGCCTGCAAGCCGCTGACCCTCCAGACCAAAGTAATCAGAACTAAAACCACAGTTTTAAAAGTCAAACGATGAATACAACACATGTATATTGCTTCAAATGGTGATAAGAAAAAAGCCAAAAACAAACACCACTGGTAAAAAAAAACAAAGGGCACAGGTGGAAAGGAATGCAGCAGACCTTTCATGAAATGGTCCACAAGGGCTGACCCCCTGACAAACACCTAGCGCAAATGAAAGGAGTCATGTGGGGAATGTAGGACACAGAATAAAGGGCACTGTTCCGTTCACATAACTGACGCAGGGGAGCACCAGATAGAATAAGACTATACCTGTCACATAGCAGTGGACTTTGCATTCAAGAGTTTGCAGGGCTAGCCAATTCAAGGGATCCACTATCACATTTCAAAGTGTATGTCAGATGAGTGCCCCAGAGAAAACTGCCACAGTGCTTTTGAACCTGTACAGCACTCTGCTGCCTTTTGGCAACTTGAGTTATACACACCTCAAATACAAGGATTAATGCAGCCACAGCACAAGATATAGCAAACAACTCTGCCCTGTCTGCTAAGATACTTCTCAATGGTATGGTTGGCTAAGGAAACCTGCACAACGTGTCCAGATGGAGTGCACAAAAGGCCTTCAGGGGCTAGGTTAATGTCCCACAGGCATTACACTGTCATCTCACCTAAATAAGCACCCCAGTCCAACAAGGAGTCCATAACAGCAGCCTGTGATTGAGGAGGACAGAAGGGACAAACAAACAGTGAGGGTGGAGAGGCACATCCACAAATTCATCAATAGCAGTTTGGAAGGACAGAGTTTCAGCTCTCCAAGCAAGCATAAAATTACCTTTGCCTCTCCTGCGAAAGGAGAGGAAGTATTCATAGCACGTTTACATCAGGTGTAGAGGTTTTCCCCTAAAGGAAGTTGGTCTCTAGAAAAACTGCAAAATTAGCAGTAAGGACGGGCAGACGAGAAATTTGGGGTCAGTCCAGAAAATCCTATGGTTCTGGGCAATCTGCATGCGAACTGTCCGGCACGATACTTGTTTTTCCTATGCCGTCTATGTGTTGCAAAATACTAGATTCTGAGAATTACTGAATTCACCCTGTAAGCTATTACTTTCTCCTATGCAGCCAGCACTGGTTCAAGCAAGGTCTTGTTGAAGGGCAAAAGAGGGTGTTGAGAAGCAGAACATCTCTTCATACAGCAGGGGCAATTCAAGTGGCTCCATTGCTTTATGTACAATAGCCGCTAATAAACCAACTTCCTTAAGGGAAGGACCGAAGGAAGGTGGACTTTGTCCTCTAAAAAAATATCAAGGCCACTATCATTCTGATGGTCCAGGTAAAGCACAACGTCTGAATGATGAGTAGCAAGGAGGATATTTGCCTCCAAATGACTGTGCTGGAAATCGATGATGGGCATATCAAGGCACATCAAAGCTGAGCAAAAGAGTTATTCCAAGCATATACATGTCTGGAATCTGGGCAGAGTTTCAGCATGGGGCTGGGCCTCAGTATAAGCTCTGATCTCTCTGGACACCCAAAGTATTCCCTCAGAATCTGAGGGAAACATTAGCGCAGAGCACAGCTCAGAGAACAAGGGACATAGCATACAAAAGCCAGTGACAGCAGTGGCTTTTATTGAGGCTGTGCCAACACGATACCCTGTGAACGCACAGGGTCTGGCAGAGGCATCAGAAAAGTAAAACCTAAAGTGTTTGGACCCATGTACCCCTAAATACATCCCCCACAGCTAAACCTTAAGAGGAGAAAGTTCAGTATACAGTCCTGTGAATTCAGGCAACAGTTTTTTTTAATTCAGAATCGAATCCTAGGAAGAGTTCGGCGTTGTGGACTGGTGCTACCATTTATCCAAAAGAAATGGAACAGCAAAGATTATTTGACTAAAAAATAGAGCACATTTTGTTTTATATTATGTTGTTTATGGCTCTTGTGAGTGGATCATTTGTAGCAGACTTGCACAAGGAAGAGTAAATAGACCTTCTATTGGCCAAAGCAAACGTTTGAGCTTTTCTTTCCCTAATGGTCATTGGAGACGCAAGAGTTGCAGGCTAAGGGCTTATGGTCAGGATTCAAGCATCAAATGAAGAGCTTTGTGGATCTGGTTGGGACATTGCACACTTGATTTGAAGGCCATTATGTCCGGAGGTGATAGTCTGGTGAGTAAGTGTTAGGATTTCTATGCATTCTGTGAAAACCAAAGGAGAGCGCCAGGCACACATCAATAAGGCATGGAAAAACAGAAGATGATAGAAGTCTCCATTGAGCATAAGACATTGGTAGGTTCTGGGCATGTGGAGTCAAGATTAGGGTTGAGTGCTCCCTGGAAACACTAAAGAGCAACTGCTAAGAGAAAAGGTTTATTGATCCAGTCTGGAATTATTTATGAGGCGAGGAATCTGAGGGAAGAAATGTCCATCAGAACAGTCATTTGATGAATGGGAATCATCAAGGGGCTTACTTTTTTCATTAACTCATCTAGGGACGAGGTGCCTGAAACAGCCAGGACAACATTCCTACCGACAGACCACTGTGATTAATTTTTTTATCGTTTTGATGTCACTTACTACTGCAATTCCATTACAGAGTTTCCTTAAAGAACAATTTACTTACCTTCACTAACGCCTTCTCTGGTAGAGACTATCTAGCTGCAGATGCCTTACCTTCTAATTATACCCAGGCGCCAGCCTAGATCCAGACCTTTTTTCGTGGGCAATACCCTTGCGTGACAGTAGATGGCCGTGTTTGGCTCCATGTGGCGTCATCCACGCCGTGGCGTGAACAGTACCTATATAGGAGTCAATTCAGCAAGTTGTCCGTGTACTTTGCCAGCTTTCCACGCCAGAAGCGCGGAGCCATGAAGAGTACTGACCACTGGTGTCTGAGAAGAACAAGTTACTTACCTTCGGTAACACTTTTTCTGGTGGATACAGTATTTGCCTGTGGATTCCTCACCTTGTGAATATCCCCAGCACAGCAGTCATTCGGAATTTTTTGTAGCTCTCCACGCCGGCGAGGTCATGGATGACGTCACAGAGGGTACGACTCCGCTCGAGACCCCGCTGACGTCACTGGATCCAAAATAGGGCCTCGTCGGCATGAGGACGTCAGTTCCGCCCCTTTTTTCCGTGCCTCCGAGGCACACGGACGGACCGACAAACGAGTGCAGTATACACAGTACACAGTATTTGAACCAACACACATTGTGAAGACAACTCAAATGGTAAACATAATTAAACATTTCCATTGGAAAATACATCATAAATACTTTATAAACACTTGCTCGTATAGAAGAGTGGACAATGGGGAGGCGGGTGGGAATGTGAGGAATCCACAGGCAGATACTGTATTCACCAGACAAAGCGTTACCGAAGGTAAGTAACTTGTTCTTCTGATAGATATATCTGCCAGTGAATTCCTCACCTTATGAATAGAATCCCACCCACAGCAGTCCCCACTCCCGGAGGAGGGTGTCCACTCTTCTATACCAAGAAATCCTGGAGGACAGAGCGCGCAAAGTGGCCGTCCCTCCTCACTTCAAAATCTAAGCAGTAGTGCTTCACGAAAGTGTGGAGGGAGGCCCAAGTAGCAGCTTTGCAAATGTCCTCTACAGGAACACCCCTAGACAAAGCAGATGTAGAAGATTTTGCTCTAGTAGAGTGAGCTCTAATACCCTCTGGAGGTTCCTTACCAGCCAGTGCGTAGCAGATCTTAATGCACAAGATAATCCATCTTGAAAGTGTGCGCTTGTGCACCGCTCTTCCCTTTCTGCAGCCAGAAAATCCGACAAAAAGCTGGTCGTCCACACGATAGTCTTTAGTCCTATCGAGATAAAAGCTCACCGCCCTCTTAGAGTCAAGACGGTGAAGACCGTCCTTGGAAGGGGGAGGATAGAAGGTAGGAAGGGTAATAGACTGTCCCAGATGGAAAGGAGTCACCACCTTAGGCAGAAAAGCAGCCCCGGTCCAGAGTACCATTCTTTCAGCATGAATAGTCAAGAATGGGGGTTTCGAACTTAGAGCTTGAAGCTCACTTACCCTCCTTGCCGAGGTAATTGCTACATGAAAAACTGTCTTAAAGGACAGTAACCTCAAGGGACACTTCTGCAAAGGTTCAAAGGGTGAACCCATCAAGTAGGTCAACACAAGATTTAAATCCTATTAAGGCACGACAAAAGGAGTAGGAGGGAATTTATTGGAAAGACCTTTAAGGAATCTTAACCCAATAGGTGACTTAAACAAAAACGGCTGGTCTGGCAAACAGAGAAATGCCAACAAGGCCGATAAATATCCTTTTACAGTTGCCACAGCAAAACCCTACTGGGCCAAAGAAAGAGCAAACTGAAGTATATTGGACCAACAAGCTCTTAAGGGGTCAAAACAATTCTCTCCACACCATGAAACAAGTTTAGACCATTCATAAGAATAAAATGACTTGCTGGAAAGCCGCCTGGAAGAAAGAATAACATCCACCACGTCAGGCGGGAGAGAAAAAGAACTCTGGTTGCCCCGTTCAATCTCCAGGCATGAAGGTGTAGGCTCTGGAGGTGGGGGTGTAGAACCTGCCCCTCCATCTGAGAGAGGAGATCTGCCCTGAAAGGGAGACGGAGCGGCGGGCACAAGGAGAGGTGGAGAAGATCCGTGTACCACACCCTTCTTGGCCAATCCGGGGCAATCAATATGACTTTGGCCCGGTCTTGGCGAATCTTCCTCAGAACCCGAGGAATCAAGGGTATGGGAGGAAATGCGTACAGGATTTGTGAACCCCAACTCAACTGAAACGCGTCCCCCAAGGCTGCTTGCATCGGATACTGGAGACTGCAGAATGACGGGTAGTGAGCGCTCTCATGAGTGGCGAACAGGTCCACCTGAGGAGTTCCCCAAGTCCGAAAGACGTGACAAACCACCTCCGGATGAAGCCTACACTCGTGGTCGGCCGAGAACTGCCGACTGAGACTATCTGCACGTATGTTCAGAACTCCGGCCAGATGATTTGCCATCAGACAAATCGGATGGTCCTAAACCAAGGACCAGAGACGCAGAGACTCTCTGCAGAGACACTGCGACCCTACTCCTCCCTGTTTGTTGACATACCACATCGCGGTAGTGTTGTCCGTCAGGACTTAAACCGACTGACCGCGAAGGGAAGGAGGAAGGCCTTGAGCGCAAGACTTATCGCCCGCAACTCTAGAAGGTTGATATGAAGCAACCTTTCCTCTGGAGACCAAAGACTCTTGATCTCCAGATCCCCCAGATGAGCACCCCACCATAGAGTGGATGCATCAGTTATCACCGTGACAACCGATGGAGGAAGATGGAAAGGCTTTCCTTGAGACAGATTGCCTTCCACGCTCCACCAAGACAGATCCACTGCAGCTTCTCTGGAGATCCTCACTGACTCCCTGAGATCTCCGTCGTGCTGATACCACTGCCTGCGGAGGCACCACTGGAGCGCCCTCATGTGCCAGCGTGCATGGTTGACCAACAAAATGCAGGAAGCCATCTGACCGAGCAGACCGAGAACCTTCAGGACTGGAACGACCGCTCCATTGTAAAACAAGGGAATCATTTTCTGAATGTCGAGAATCCTTTGAGGCGGAGGGAATGCACGACAGACAGTAGTGTCCAGTACTGCCCCTATAAACAGATTGCGCTGTGTGGGCACCAGGTGAGACTTGGGTACATTTATCGAAAACCCCAACCTGTACAACAACTGGGTTGTCACTTGCAGATGATGGCAAACCCTCTCTGGTGACTCCGCTTTGACCAGCCAATCGTCCAGATAGGGAAAAACTGGATTCCCCGATCTTCTGAGATGGGCTGCCCCCACCGCCATCACCTTGGTGAAGACCCGAGGTGCAGTAGTGAGTCCAAACGGAAGGACTGCAAACTGATAATGTTGCGAACCCACCGTGAAACTGAGATACTTCCTGTGTGACTTCAGGATGAGAAAATGAAAATACGCGTCCTGCAAGTCGATCGACACCATCCAATCTTCTTCCGGCAGCGCATGCAGAACCTGCGCAAGGGTAAGCATCTTGAAATTCTCTTGCTTCAGATAAAGATTCAAGACCCTGAGATCCAGAATTGGACGTAACCTGCCATCCTTCTTGGGTATCAGGAAATACCGGGAGTAGCATCCCTGACCCCTTTCCTGCTCTGGAACCACCTCTAACGCACCTTTCTTTAGTAAGGTCAGAACTTCCTCCTGTAGGAGATTATGTTTTTCTGAGCAAGCCCCTTGGCAAGGAGGGTAATTTGGAGGGAATTCCCGAAATGGAAGAGCATACCCATTTTCCACAAGATTGAGAACCCAAAGGTCTGTAAGTCACCGATTCCCAACCCTGTAGAAAATGGGTAAGCCGACCCCCTAGAGGACCAACATGATCCGGAATGGGGAATCTGGGGCTGCTTTGCTGCGGTGATAGGAGGGGAGGAAGAGGAGGAGGAGGGCTGACGACCTCTACTTTTTCCTCTATACGACTTGTACAGAGTATTCTGTTGCTGCTGCTGACGAGGTTGGCCATATGAACGAAAGGGCGACTTCCCAAATCCTCTGTATTTACGAAAAGAACCTCTAGGCTGAGCTTGTGAGCCAAGTGATTTTGCCGTAGATTTGCTATCCTTAAACCTCTCTAGGGCAGCGTCCGCTTTCTTACCAAACAGGCCTGAACCATCGAACGGTAAGTCCAACAGAGTAGCTTGCACATCTGCCGGTTCGGGCATCGAGGCCATTGACGGTTGTTTGGCGGCCTTCTCCTCCACCCCTAACCATTTTCTCTACTGATGAGGGAAGTTATCCCGAAACCCGAGCCATGTCTCGGGCGATACCCAAAAACCCGGGACATGTATCGGGTCTAGAGATTCATCAGTCCAACAAGTACCGACTTGCACCCACCTGGGTGATCCACTAAAAAACTACAAGTACCAGAGTCCCGAGGGGCGATCCGGAGGAGGGGCTAGCGGTGTGCGCTCCATTGCGAGGGTTTCTACAAATTGGCTCCCTTGAGCCTTGAGCCGACGGGCTCCTGGATGCTGCCCTGCGTGCCGGTTCGGGCATCGAGGCCATTGACGGTTGTTTGGCGGCCTTCTCCTCCACCCCTAACCATTTTCTCTACTGATGAGGGAAGTTATCCCGAAACCCGAGCCATGTCTCGGGCGATACCCAAAAACCCGGGACATGTATCGGGTCTAGAGATTCATCAGTCCAACAAGTACCGACTTGCACCCACCTTGGTGATCCACTAAAAAACTACAAGTACCAGAGTCCCGAGGGGCGATCCGGAGGAGGGGCTAGCGGTGTGCGCTCCATTGCGATGGTTTCTACAAATTGGCTCCCTTGAGCCGACGGGCTCCTGGATGCTGCCCTGCGTGCCGGTTCGGGCATCGAGGCCATTGACGGTTGTTTGGCGGCCTTCTCCTCCACCCCTAACCATTTTCTCTACTGATGAGGGAAGTTATCCCGAAACCCGAGCCATGTCTCGGGCGATACCCAAAAACCCGGGACATGTATCGGGTCTAGAGATTCATCAGTCCAACAAGTACCGACTTGCACCCACTTGGGTGATCCACTAAAAAACTACAAGTACCAGAGTCCCGAGGGGCGATCCGGAGGAGGGGCTAGCGGTGTGCGCTCCATTGCGATGGTTTCTACAAATTGGCTCCCTTGAGCCTTGAGCCGACGGGCTCCTGGATGCTGCCCTGCGTGCCAGTTCGGGCATCGAGGCCATTGACGGTTGTTTGGCGGCCTTCTCCTCCACCCCTAACCATTTTCTCTACTGATGAGGGAAGTTATCCCGAAACCCGAGCCATGTCTCGGGCGATACCCAAAAACCCGGGACATGTATCGGGTCTAGAGATTCATCAGTCCAACAAGTACCGACTTGCACCCACCTGGGTGATCCACTAAAAAACTACAAGTACCAGAGTCCCGAGGGGCGATCCGGAGGAGGGGCTAGCGGTGTGCGCTCCATTGCGATGGTTTCTACAAATTGGCTCCCTTGAGCCTTGAGCCGACGGGCTCCTGGATGCTGCCCTGCGTGCCGGTTCGGGCATCGAGGCCATTGACGGTTGTTTGGCGGCCTTCTCCTCCACCCCTAACCATTTTCTCTACTGATGAGGGAAGTTATCCCGAAACCCGAGCCATGTCTCGGGCGATACCCAAAAACCCGGGACATGTATCGGGTCTAGAGATTCATCAGTCCAACAAGTACCGACTTGCACCCACCTGGGTGATCCACTAAAAAACTACAAGTACCAGAGTCCCGAGGGGCGATCCGGAGGAGGGGCTAGCGGTGTGCGCTCCATTGCGATGGTTTCTACACATCTGCTGAAAAGTCCGTAAACTTCAACCAAGCACCCCTTCTCGTAGCCACTGCAGAACCCATAATCCTTAACACCGAGTCAGCTGTATTTAGCCCACTCTGAATGACTTGACGTGCAGCAGCCTGGGTATCGTCCAAAACTTCCTGAAAGTTCTTCCAGTCTTCATCAGACAGTTTAGGCAGCAACTGTATCGAGGAGTCCATCAAGGCATGGATAGACCTTCCCATCAAGCAGGTTGCATTCGTAGATTTCAACGCCATGCTTGCAGAGGAAAATACCTTTTTGGCAGACTGGTCAATCCGCTTAGACTCCCTGTCAGCTGGAACTTGAGCGAAAGCTCCTGAAGACCTCTTTGAACATGCTGCTTGAACCACTAGGCTTTCAGGTAAAGGGTGAGCAGATAAAAACTCCGGGTTGCTAGGCGCCACTCTATATCTCCGTGCTATAGACCTGGAGACTGCAGGCGCAGACAAACTTTTCTTCCAAACCTCTAACACAAGTTCAAGAATTGCCTCATTAAAAGGCAAGAGAGGTTCAACAACTGAAGATGGCGAATGCAATACCTCTGTCAATATATTAGATTTAAACTCAGTGGTAGGGAGTGTAACGTCCAATAATTCAGCCACCTTTCCTACAACCACATGATAGGGGGCTACATCCTTTGATGAAGCATCTGAGCCAGGAGAAAACTCCCATTCAGGTGAAACATCAAGACCACTGGCATCCCTTAAATCAGCAAAGAAGTCCTCTGATTCAGGAATCTCACCTTCTTCCACCTCCTGTCGACAACGCTCCTCTTCTAAGACCCTTTGGGCCTCCCTCCTGGAGCGAATATTTGGCACAGGTGACAGATCCATAATCGACTCCGTCGCATTCGGGACCGGCGTCGAACACTGCTTCGAAGGCGCCGGTTGCGCCGATCGAGGCCAAACTGACAGAGCCGGTGACGTTTAGAACGGCGCCGGAGCCCTCGGCGCCGGAAAATTCCAAAACTGCGCCATCGGAAGAAAGGGCATAAAAGGGGCCTGGGCATAAGCCTAAGGAACCCCCAAATTGAAAGCTAATGGACCCATGGGACCCGCAGGTTCACCAGAGTGGTACATAGCTCTTGCAAATACCTCATACATAGCATTAAGGTAATGCGAAGGGTCTTGCCCTGGAGCAGGGAATGCAAGGTAAACTCCTGGCACTGCACCCGAAGCCGGAGTTCCTGGAGTCGGGCCAGTCGGCGCCGGTAACGGAACTTCTTCTGGCTGCTCCTGATCTTCCTGTCCAGGTTGATCTTCACTCGGATCGGGAGAATGGACCGAATCCGGAGATGGAGCCGGCGTCAGTGATCGACGCGGAGAGACTTCGGCTGAAACTACCTTCTCTGGAGAACCCGGATTCGACAGTGATGGAGAGACATGATCTTTTCTGTGACGTCGGGGTGAGGTCGACCTCGTCTCCGGTTCCTTATCAGAACGACGTTGTGATCGGAAGACAAGCACAACACAATCTTCATGCGGGTCAGTGATGGACATCTGCTTACCGCACTCCCTGCAGGGCTTAGATTTTCTCCCAGACATTGTCGAAAGAATCAAGAGGAACAGTTGAAAACAGCATGAAATACAAAGTTACTACGGAGAGCCCCAAAGAAACCATTGGCGTCGACGGTGCGGAAAAAAGGGAACCGACGTCATCACGCCGACGAGGCCCTTTTATGGATCCAGTGACGTGAGCGGGGTCACAAGCGGAGTCGTACCCTCTGTGATGTCGTCCATGACCTCGCCGGCGTGGAGAGCTACAAAAAATTCCGAATGGCTGCTGCGCAGGGGATATTCACAAGGTGAGGAATCCACTGGCAGATGTATCCATCAGAACTAGGGCTCGGAAAGGGGAACAGGCTCCAAGTCTACAAATCCGTTTGAAGATTGGGCAGGATGGGTGAGTCAGTAAGCAATCTGCGTATAAGATAGCGCCTCTACAAGTTATGGTGTTACCGATTAGAAGTAACTTGTTCCCCTGATTGAGACTTATAGTCGCAAAATCCTTACCATAGAATAGATACCCAAGCAATACCTACCTAGAGGAGGGTCTGGGAAATTATTTCACAATAAAAAGTCCTGCAGGACCAAACGGGTAAAGTGCCTGTCCCTGTGGACCTGCCTGTCACGGCAGAAGGGCTTGGTAAATGTATGTAGAGATGCCCATGTTTCTGCCTGGAAGATGTCCAGAACAGGACTTGCCATGCTAATTAGAAGCTGTTCAGGAGGATATGCCCGAAACGGCACTGTGTTCAGAACAGCTCCAATAAAAGGGAGCGTCTGGAGGTCTACTTTAGTCTGGAGGTGGGAGACGACTGCCTGGTCAAAGTCAGTCTTCAATGGCCAGTCGTCGAGATAGGGGGAGACTGGAACCCCTGATCTCCACAGATGAGCTGTAACAACCACCATCACCCTGGTGAACAACCAAGGGGCACTGGTAAGGCCAAAGGGGAGCATGGTGAACTGAAAATGCTCTTGGCCTATCGTGAACCGCAGGTAACGTCTGTGATTAGTCAGTACAGAGATGTGAAAGTTTGCATTCTGCAAGTCCATCGCTACCATCCAGTCTCCCATGTCCAGGGTAGACAAGACTTGAGCTAGCGTGAGCATTTTGAATTTCTCCTTTTTCAGGAAGAAATTGAGAGGGTGCAGGACTAGGACAGGATGAATGCCGCCATCCTTCTTGAGCACCAGAAAGTATCAGGAATAACTACCACGACCTATTACTGATGCCAGCACCCACTCTATGGCTCTCTTGGCCAAGAGACGCCTCTTTCTGGCAAAGAAATGAGATGTGGTCCTTAAAAATATCTTATGGTTCCCGGGCAGTTTACCCTTATTAGTGGGAACTATAGGTTAGATTAACAAGCATTTGCAATGCAATAGGTCTCACATTTGCGAGCGTTGGAGCTATTGGCATTGTAAAAATAAAAATGCCTTTTATTCATTTGTTTTGAAAATCTGCAAGCGGTGCATAAACACGCACTTTGTACGTATAGTCCTTGCTTAGGCAAAGCAAAGCTGGCAGTAAAAGATGGACAGCATGGCTTCTCATAAGCATGGACTATAAGTACAAAGTGCTTGTTTACGCACAGCTTGCAGATTTTCAAATGCATAAATAAAAGGCATTGTCATTTACAATGCGAATAAGTCAAACTCTTCCAAATGCGAGACCTATTGCATTGCAAATGCTTGTTATACACACCTGCGAGTACTTGCAAATTAATTTACTGCCAGATGAGCACATATGTCCACGAACCGAGGAGTTAAAGACCGAGAGAGAGAAGCTGAACTTTCTGGTATCCATACTGCTCCCAAATCTACGTGAGCGCAACTTGAATATCTGGTGTTGCCAGGAAAAGATAAAACAGTAGGTTGCCCTATTTTTTTTCACGATGGGCCCTCGAGGTCAAAGGTGAACCGTTTTCATCTTCCTCGGAGCCGTCTCCGGCCCGAGTATTAATCTGCTCTCGCTGTGCGCGGCTGAAAGCGTTTTTGGCCCACAGGTCTGTGGTGTTTAGAGGACTGTTGTAAATCAGCATTTAATAAAACAACCTAAAATGTCTGACACAATTGCCAATATAAAGCGTGCCTCCCACGAGCTTTCACACTGCTGTACAGTTCAGCTGGGTCACAAGCACAGTTATCACGGGGGGTTGGGGGAAGAGGATAAACAAAGGGCAGGTCAAACTTAACAGCGCCCCCCGACCACACATTTCAGAAGTCTACATGCTTGGTTTGATGTCGGTGGTTATCATCCTGGCGTGTTACTGTTTTTCACCACATGGTACACTTCCCATTCCTATGCAGCTGTTTTTTTAACGAAAGTAGCAACATCCAAATGCGAAAGCACCAAGGATTTCTTAAATTACGTTTGGCTCAATGAGGTCTTAATAGGTATTTGAATGAGTTTCTGTATGGCCTCTGCATGCGCCATGATGCTGTGCGGCCCGTGACCCCAGCACGGGGTCACCGCCTATGAAGTCATCAGAAGTAAGAAAGCCTGCCCTGAAGCACAGAGTGCACTTTTCAAAAACTTGAGGGCTTTACATCGTGATAACATAACCACGATGAGACCTCAGCAACGACCAATTTACGCAAAGCGTATAATTGAGACTATGCATGAACATTTTTGTCATAAACAGCCCTCTTTATGTATGACCTTTATTTGTCCATTTATGCCCCCCTTTCCCTAACACCTCTTCCCACTTTCATCAAACCCCCCATGTCTCCCAGACACTTGAGTTATGTTGGGTGTTATTGGGCCTCTGTTTGGGGTGGGGTGCTCCCCAACCCTCTCTTCTGTCACCTGTACGCGTTCACTTCTGTGCAATAAAAGTAAGTTGATGTTATTGTATCTAACCACTAATATGCGTTCGCTTTTGAAACAAAAAAAATACAAGACTATGCATGCAATTTATCCCCGACCACAAGTTCATGCTCCCGTTTGTAATGTATGGACCGTGCAACTACTTGAGACATAGTTGCATAAAATACCTACACTCAATTTCCGAACTCTACCTCTGTAGAATGTAAGGAATGCATGCCAAGCTTATATGTGGCTGAATGTGCGCTCCTGTAATGTAACTGATGCTTATGTAAAGCGTCCCAATACCAATGTACAGAGTTCGCGCTAGATAAAACAGCAAAGGGAAAAACAAGCTGGCTCCGTGGAGCCGACGGAGGGGAGGGGGGACGGGAACTGAGAGCCAGACTCCGAGGACAGGAAATCTGCACGCGTGCGGTTGCTGCCCAGGGGCGTCCAAGCGCTGGTGTGAGGTGTAATTGATGAACGAAGGAGGGTTAAGCCAGGAGATTAATGATGAGCATTAAACAAGAAAGTTTTCAGTTGTTTCCGAAACAGCAGAAGGTTGGGGGTGGACCCGAGTTGGAGGGGAAGGGAGTTCCATAGTTTGGAGGCATTGAAGGAGAACATCCTTCCTCCAGCTCTTGCCCTTTTTATTCTGGGTACTGAGGCCATAAAAGCCTCACTTCTGGTAGGGTGATACTGAGTTAATAATTGGCGGCCGATTGCTGGTCCTGTGTGCCAAAATGCCTGGTGGGAAATGCACATCGCCTTGAAAGCGATTCTTTGTCGTACAGGTAGCCAGTGCAACTTGTTCAGCCCAGGTTTGGCTGATTGTCTGCGGGCAGTTGGAGCAATGTGCGGGCTGCACAGTTCTGCACTATCTGCAGCTTTCGCAATGTGTATTCTGGGGCGCCGAGATACAGGGCATTATTAAAGTCCAGCCGAGATTGAATCAAGCCCTGTACGGCTACCTGTTTGGCCTCCGTAGGCAGGAGAGGAAGGACTTTCCTCAACATCCTAAGAAGACCAAAGCAGGTTGCAGACAATTTCGTAGCCTGAGTGTTAAAGGAAAGAACTTTGTCCAGCCAAACCCCAAGCTCTTTATGTTGTCTTTGGGGGCTGGAGGGTCGCCTAGGCAAGGGGGCCAAAGGGAATTGAAATGTACCGGAGATGTAGGTCCCAGAAGCATCAACTCAGTTTTATCCCCATTGAGTTTGAGGGAGGATGTCGTCATCCATCCCTTGACTTCCTCCAGGCATTTCATTAGTCCTGATGATGGTGCTTCACCGCCCTCCTGCGCCAAAGAGACCACTAGCTGAGTGTCATCTGGGTATGAGATGATTCTAATACCAAACGGATGAACAACCTCAGCTAGTGGTTTCATATAGATGTTAAAAAGTGCAGGGCTTAAAGAGGAGCCCTGCGGAACTCCGCAGCTCAGTGGCCTGCTCGTTGAGACAGTGTCCCCGTCAAAGATCTGGAAAGACCTGGTGTTCAAAAACGATTCAAGTCACTGCAGTGCCCTGCCTGCTATTCCGACATCCGATAGGCGGCTCAGCAGGGTGACATGGCTGACCGTATCGAAAGCAGCACTCGGGTCAAGAAGGACCACTGCCACTGATCCCCCTTGATCTAGAATCTTTCGGGTTTCCTCAGTGACTGCTAACAGAGCGGTTTCTGTTCCGTGCTTCGGTCGGAAGCCCGTCTGAGAGGCATCCAACAGTTGGTTATTCTCGAGAAAGTCCACTATATGGGTGTTGACATGTTTCGCGAGAATTTTGCTCACCCAGGGGAGCAGGGAGATCGGGCGATAGCTGCCAGGATCCTCGGGATCAAGATTTGGTTTTTTAAGCAGAGCCCGAACCCTGGCCTTCTTCCAGGCAGGCGGGACAAACCATTCCCTCATCCCCTTTATATGGACCACGTCTAAATCACCATCCCCCACTCCTTTGGTTAGGAACTCCAGAAACTGGGTCAGACTACCTGTTGACCTCTGGCTCCACAATCCGGTGCATACCCGCCCACCCCATAACGAGGACCAGAGTGTAGCTAATCAAGAGTATGAAGAGTGGATCGCAAAATCCCTTGAAGCTACTCTTCCCCCTCCGCAAAGTCACATCAAAACGATCACATAAAACCGCCCCCTGGATCTCAAAATCCCTCAGAGATAAGAAACGCCTCTGTAGGAAACTGGAAAGAAGGTGGCACATGGATTACGCACCAGAGGTGTTCTGTTCGTACGCGTGCACATCTCCTGTTCGTACGCGTGCACATCTCCTGTCCACGCATGCCATCTCCTGTCTCCTTTCGGCACAGAAAGCGGCAACAATAGAGTCTCGCAAGGCGAAGCAGCGCATGAGCTGCATTTGCTAGCAAATTCTAACAATGAATGGGACGGTGATTGAGGATAATGGCTCACACAATCTCAGTAGCTAGGCCAACATATTTCTGCCCACATTATAAGCCCAAAAGTGTTGGGGGCATTCTTTAGGGCCAGGGATCCCCAACTACCTCCTAAGGGCCGTTATGCCTAGGATTTTTGTGAGTTGGAAAGAAAAAGTAAGCTTAAAGGAAAACAATAATACACTCAAGTGAGTCCTACCTGGGGGGGTTCAAGCTAATATCCCTAAATTTAGAGGATACAGGTATACTGGTCAGAGAGCGGGATGATGTCCTGTATAGTCACGCATTCATCAAAAGGAACATTGTGCCTATGCACCTACATTTAGACCCCTCTCAGCCACTGGTACCAGAGGTAGTTAGGGATCCTTGGCCCTGAAGAATGCACCAGACCACACTCCAGATCTTTTTAAACTGCCAAGTCTCAGAGTTCACCTGGTAGTTCCACTCTATGTTCAGCATAAATCTGCAATGAATGCAATAAGATTCCATGATTTTTGGCAGCACAAGATGCAGTTCACCAAGACATTAAAATATTCCAACACAAATCCTGCCCAAGCTTATGTAATGAATATGCTACTTACCAGTATGCATCTGTTCTTGGCATGTAGGGCTGCTGACATTCATATCTATAGCATAGATCGCCACCTAGTGTTGGGTCTGGATGATTGCACATTGTTGTCCTGGAAGAGTCTTCGAAGTATAACAAGATAGGTGGCTCCTCCCCTGGACTACAGTGCGCATGGGCATCGACTCCATCCCCAGATTGTTTTTAGCAATTGTGGAGAAGATGGAGTGTAACAGTGTGAGCGATGGCCATGCTAAGAGTAAGTGTAAATTCTGCAGCCGCTACAGGCGCCGGGGAGGAGGGTGGGCAATATGAATGTCAGCAACCCTACACGCCAAGAACAGATGCATACTGGTAAGTAGCATATTCAGTTCGAGGCATGTGGGCTGCTGAATTCATATCTATAGCATAGAATATATAGCAGTCCCTCCATTAGCGGCGGCCGCCTGTGCCAGCTGCAGACGTTTGAAAAAGTGTCTTTAGAACAGCCTGCCATACATATGCTTGGAGTGCACATCTACACAGTAGTGTTTCGTAAATGTGTGTGGGGTAGACCATGTGGCTGCTCTATAAATGTCTTCTAAAGGGATATTTCCAAGGAAAGCCATGGAGGCCCCCAACTTACGGGTGGAGTGGGCTCTGGGGGGGATCGTTAAAGTGCGCTTAGACTTTTGATAGCAAATCTGAATGCACTTAACGATCCATCTGGCAATTCCTGCTTTGGAAATGGGGTTGCCTTTGTGCTGGGCTGAGAAGGCAACAAAGAGATGTTGTGTCTTTCTGAAATCTTTTGTTTTGTCAATGTAGTACATTAACGCTCTTTTGACATCAAGAGTGTGGAGCATTCTTTCCGCTACTGTTTCAGGGTTTGGAAAGAATGCGGGCAGTTCTATGGTTTGGTTGATATGAAACTGCGACACCACCTTTGGAAGAAACTTAGGGTTAGTGCGCAGCACAACCCTGTTGGAATGAATCTGAATAAATGACTCTTGTATAGTGAGCGCAGAGAAGTAATGGCAATGAGAAAAGCCACTTTCCATGTTAAGAATTGAATCTCACAGGAATGGAGAGGCTTAAAAGGTGGGCCCATCAACCTGGTGAGGACCAAGTTGAGGTTCCATACAGGCGCTGGCGGGGTCCTGGGAGGGATGACGCGCTTCAGGCCTTCCAGGAAGGCTTTAATGGCAGGCACTCTAAAAACAGAGAGATGCTGCCTGTTTTGAAGATAAGCCGCTATGGCGGATAAGTGTATCCGAATGGAAGCATATGCTAGATTGCATTTGTAAAGATGTAACAAATAGCAGATGATATTAGGAATGGATGCATCTAGCGGGTTGATATTGTTGTCAGTACAGTAAATGAAAACCGCTTCTATTTCGCTGCATAGCAAGCTCGGGTAGTGGGCTTTCGTGCCTCCCGGATGATGTCCATGCATTCAGGGGGCAGATTAAGGTAGCCAAACTCTCAGACTTCAGGAGCCAGATCGCCAGGTTGAGCTGTTGCGGGTCTGGATGCTGAATGTCGCCATGGTTCTGCGTCAAGAGCCTGGGTGTGAGGTGCAGTCTTTGATGCGGTACCACGGAGAGTTCTAGAAACGTGGTGTACCATGGTTGGCGTGCCCACGTTGGAGCAACCAGGATGAGCGTCATCGAGTGTTGCTTTAGCTTTCGTGCCACCAGCGGTATTAGAGGTGCTGGGGGAAAAGCGTACGCAAATTTGCCTGACCAGTTCATCCATATCGCATTGCCCTGCGACTGTGGATGAGGGAACCTGGCGGCAAAGCTTTGGCATTTGACGTTTTCCCTTGTGGCGAACAGGTCTATCTCTGGATGACCCCACTGCTGGAAGTACGGGTGGAGCACTGATGGATGTATCTCCCACTCGTGCATTTGGTGGCTGTACCTGCTGAGCTGGTCCGCCATCTGATTGTCCTTGCCCGGGAGGTGTTCCGCCATGAGGAAGATGTTCCTCTGAATGGCCCTCTTCCACATGCTCTGAGCCAGATGAGACAACTGTGGAGAGTGTGTACCTCCCTGCTTTTGAATGTAGTACATGGCTGTCATGTTGTCCGTCCGGATCAACACGACTTTGTTGCACAGATGTATCTTGAATGCCTTCATTGCCATGAAGATTGCCATCAGCTCTAGGAGGTTGATGTGCATCTTCTTTTGCTGTGTCGTCCATAGTCCCTGCACTGTGTAGTGGAGTACATGAGCTCCCCAACCCTGGAGAGAAGCGTCCGTTGTTAGGATGATCCGTGGAACAGGCTCCTGGAACGGTCGGCCCTTGCAAAGGTTGTGTGGATTCCACCAATGCAGAGAGTTGTATGCCCGACCGGTCACCAACACTAGGTCTTTCAACTGTCCGTGAGCCTGATTCCACTGACGTGCCAAGCACTCTTGAAGCTGACGCATATGTAGTCTCGCGTGCGGGACTATGAAGATGCAGGAGGCCATCATGCCTATCAACTGCATGAACACTCGTGCCTGAAGCGAGTGTTGCGGTCTGAATTTCTGGATCAGCAATTGAATGCAGTTGATCCTCAGTGAATTTGGCTGTGCTGTGGATGCCAGAGTGTTTATTGTCACGCCTAGATACTGCCGCACATGGGCGGGCTGAAGGTGTGACTTTGGATAATTCAGTGAGAATCCCAGATCGTGAAGAAGGTGAATGGTGTGGGACATGTTGGCAGCGCACTGCTGGGCCGACTTTGCTTGGACAAGCCAGTCGTCCAGATAAGGGTAGACGTGCACGTTTTGTCTCCTGAGGTGCGCAGCCACTGTCGCCAGGCATTTCGTTAACACCCTGGGCGCTGTGGTCACTCCGAAAGGTAAGACCTTGAATTGGTAATGCTGATTCTGAATGGTGAATCTGAGGTATTTTCTGTGTGACGGATGTAGTGGAATGTGAAAATATGCGTCTTTTAGATCTAATGTTGCGAGGAAATCCCCTTGATTGAGCAACAGAAGAACCTGCTGCAACGTGAGCATATGAAAGTGTTCTGAGAGAATGTACTGGTTTAGGGGCCTGAGGTCTAGTATGGGTCGCAGGGACCCGTCTTTCTTTGGGATCAAGAAGTACAGGGAGTACACTCCCGAGCCTCTTTGTTCCACTGGCACGAGCTCGATTGCCCCTTTTTGCAGCATGACGAGCACCTCTTGCTGCAATAAGTGCAAATGCTCTGTTGACATAGGACGGTGCTTTGGGGGGATGTTGGGTGGAGTGGATGTTAACTCCAGACAATAACCGTACTGGATAAGTTTTCTGACCCACCTGTCTGTGGTGTTGTCCGCTGCGTCCAGTGCACACTTAATAGAAGCATTTGAGATGAGTTTCCCTTCTTGAATGAGCATCTCTGCTGCCTCCTTATACTCATCTGGCAAGTGTTGTAACAGGGTTTCAAGTGTATCATAGTGTGCCCTGTCATATCTGGCCAAGAGCGCCTGCGTGTTAGAAATACGCCAGATATTGGCCGCTTGAGCCGCCACCCTCTTCCCTGATGCCTCTAGCACCTTAGATTCCTTGTCAGGGGGATGAGCATCACCAGTAGTCTGTGAATTTGCCCTCTTCCGGGCATTAGAAACAACCAGGGAGTCCAACGGCAACTGGCCCTTGATGTAGGTAGGGTCGCCAGGTGCCGGCTTGTACTTTTTTTCAATTCTGGGGTTTATAACCCTGGCACGTGTGGGTTCTTTAAAAATGTCTGCAGCATGTTTCAAGACGCCCTTCAGCATTGGCAGAGTCTTGACAGTCTTTTCAGAGGTGGAAAAGGTATCAAACAGAAAGTCCACTTCAATAGAGTCAGCATGCAGCTGGACGTCGTGATTCTTAGCTGCCCTCTCAATTAGTGCATTAAATGCCGCAGAATCCTCAGTAGGGGAGGTTTTGACAGTATATACTTGAGTGTCCGGGGCAGTTTGCGGATCCCCTGGGTCCCCAGCATCTGCCCATGTGTCATGGTGATCCTCCGGATCAGTGTCGGCAGGGTAGTTGTACTCCTCATCGTCCCCTTCCCCAGCCTCCACATCTGAGTAAGTGGGCGAGATTGGAGCCGTGTCCTGAGCACGTGGAGTAATCAGTTCAACAAGAACTGGGGAATCCGTAGAAGCCTTTTTCTTCTTCAAAGGAATTGTGTAGGACTCCATAGGCTGTGCCGGTGTGATCTTTCGCTTGTAGATGGAAAGTTTACCGGTGTCGGCATTGATAAATTGTTCCGACTGCTCCTCCAGTAGGGGTTGTCGATGCTTTGTGCCAAAATAACAACACAAAAGGACTGTCAATGGTCAGATCAGGCTCAGGATCAGTCCAGGGGTACTGACGGACAGAGCGGGGCCTCCAACCCTGAGCAATGGCCAGGAAGAGGTGAGGCTTTCTCCCAAGAATTTTTGGGAAAGAATCCTAAATACTTTATGAAACAGACATCCCCCGTCTGGAAAATCCAATGTACGGTAGGATGTTTGGTATCATATATTTGTGTTAATTTTTGCTTTTTTCACTAAGCTCAGGTTAAGCTTAATTGCAGTAGTGTTTAAGAGGTCCTGACGAAAGCCCGATAGGCTTAACTATCCTACAATGGCTGAAACATGTTGACCATACCATCCTTAATAGACAGTTATTGTGTCAAACTGTCTCACACTCATTTTAATTTTGACACCATGATTTTCCCTAATAAAGTTTTCCTTAAATCATGGTAGCCAATTTTACATTTCACTTTTTGATATTTTTTGTACACATTTTTTCTCACTGCAATTTAACATCCCACACCATTCCAAACTGATTTGATTTTTGGTATGATCCATCACTGGTGGTTCCTTGGGTTTGGAGAAGCACATAATTCCAACAGGTGTGTGGCTCCCTAACCGGACCATCTTTGGTTCTATCCCAGATGATGAAGCTCTGCCATATGGGTGGGCTGATGGGATTCATTTCCTTTTTGTTGTACACACTTTACAGGTAGACACAGAATCCGTCACATTTTTCTTTGCCCCCATAAGTTGTACAGACTATTGACAGTCCTTTTGTGTTGTTATACTGTGAATAAGGGGTTTGTCTGTCCTTTGGTCTTTAAATAATTTTCCCCTTAGACCCTCCACCAACCTTGTTTTTGACGAAAGATGCTTTGTGCCTACAACTACAGGGGTAGGCTTCGGCCTCGTGGACACCTTCATGGACGCGTCGACGACCGTCCTGGGGGCGAACGCCTTCGGCGCCACTTTCGGCAGCAGCTTGAACTGGATCGGCGCCGTCGACTTTTGCGGCTTGGCTGCGGGCTTCGGGGTGGAAGTATCCTTCGGTTCGACCGCGGAAGCCTTGTCCTTGATGCGTTGCAACGAGTCCGATACCTGCTTCGTGAAGGATGCGGACGGTTTCGTCGACCAGACAGGTGTTCTCGATCCACCACCATGTGCAGACTCGAGGGGGACAGTGCTTCTGGCCTTTTCGGGCCGACGTGCAGGATCGACAGCTTTCGGAGCTCCGAGTCCTCTGTCTGTGTCGACGGCCTTCGGCGCCGACGGTTTCGGGTCGGCGGCCTTGACAAGCGGTTTCGGTGGCCCAGTCTTCGGCTCGACGCCCTTGAGCGACTTCACCGGTTCGACAACAGTCTTAGGCTTCCACTGCACCGACAGGTCTGAAGACGTGGAGCCGACCAAGGCGACAGGCGCTTTCTGTTTCGACGGCGCCTCTACCACTTTGTTCTGTCGAGACCGAAGCTTTCACTTTCGGTTTCGATTTGACCAATGGCGGCTCCGTAGAAGTGTCCGTAGCCGGGCCCGGAGGCGAGACCGTGGAACCAGGTGCAAGATCTTGGGTAAGGCCATGTGGCGATCCCTCGACCTGAGCCTTAGTTATTGTTCGAACGGGGCATAGCTCTTCACCTGAGCTATCTTCCGTGGCCCCATAGGCCTCATTGTCGTCTCCTACCTCGTCGACGACGTCTTCTGTGTCGAGCATTTCGACGTCTGCGTTGTAGTTGGAGCCGAGCTCTGCCGCTGGAGTTGAAATCGGCTCTCGATCTCCCTGCTCGTCTGCTTCTTCCCCCTCGAAAATGTTCACCGGGTCAGGGGACGT